>NC_133341.1:32144730-32149730 GCF_030506205.2 Paramisgurnus dabryanus | reverse complement strand
TGGCTGATCATGTGCTTCTCAATGTTTTTGCAGGTGGCAGAGCGAGTAAAGCTGTCTAAGACACGATCAGAATCAATATCAGTCGAGAGATCCGTCCTGGGCTCTGAGATCAGCAGCATTGGGGTGAGAGACACAGACACACACAGAGAGAGAGAGAGAGAGAGAGATGGATGATTAGAATAGCACACATATCACTTATACTATTTCTGGAGTACTGTATACTTTTCACTACTTGCAGTTATTTTATTGTAGAAAAGTAAAGAGAGATTTTATGTTTCTCATATAACTATAATTGTCATATTTACTTTACAGTTTTATTAAAGTTACTTTAAAACTTGTAAACATAGCTTTGTAGACTATGCCTATTGTTAAAGGATTAGTCCATTTTCTTAAAAAAATCCAGATAATTTACACATCACCATGTCATCCAAAATGTTGATGTCTTTCTTTGTTCAGTCGAGAAGAAATTATGTTTTTTGAGGAAAACATTCAAGGATTTTTCCCATTTTAATGGACTTTAATGGACCCCAACACTTAACAGTTTTAATGCAGTTTAAAATTGCCGTTTCAAAGGACTCTAAATGATCCCAAACGAGGCATAAGGGTCTTATCTAGCGAAACCAAGAAAAAAAAAATGCACTTTTAAACCACAACTTCTCTTCTTCCTCCGGCTGTGTGACGAGCCAGCGTGACCTCACGTGTTACATATATATGAAACGCACATTTGTGGACCATTTAAAACAATAAACTGACACAAAGACATTTATTAGTATCATTCATATACAACAACGTCTGAACAGTTCTCTTTCTCCATACTTGTAAAGACTGGGGCGTAGTTTTGCATACGTCATCCGTGACATCTTGACATGATGAAGAGATAGATGAGAAGTTGTGGTTTAAAGTGCATATTTGTTATTTTTCTTGCCAAAAATGACAATCATTTCGCTAGATAAGACCCTTATGACTCGTTTGAGATCGTTTAGAGTCCTTTGAAACTGCAATTTGAAACTGCATTAAAACTGTTAAGTGTTGGGGTCCATTAAAGTCCATTAAAATGAGAAAAATCTTGGAATGTTTTCCTCAAAAAACATAATTTCTTTTTGACTGAACAAAGAAAGACATCAACATTTTTGGATGACATGGTGGTGAGTAAATTATCTGGATTTTTTTAAAGATAATGGACTAATCCTTTAATGTTAAAGCTCTCTCATTTGTAGTTCGCTTTGGATAAAAGCATGCATAAATTTACATTTTAAGGCTCCATAGACTGGCTAAACTATGAGTGAAGTCACAGCTAATGGATGTTGGTACAAATTAATAAAAACTTGAAGACTAATCAACATTTCTTATGCAAATATTATGATGATATCTATTGTAATATGGTGACATAAACATCTATATATTTAAAGAGGACATTTTTTCATTGTTTTTACGCTTATAAAAGCCCAAAACTGATAGGAGGCATTGCAGTAAAATATTGTATAAAATTACATTTGAGGTCTGTATGTTTAGTAAACTATAAACTTGCATCTTGTATTAAGTGTATAAAAATGTTATGATCACTAAAGCAGTGGTTCTCAAACTGGGGGTTGTGAGATGGTGCCAAGGGGGCCCCAGTTTTATAATATTTTATTTAATACATTACTTTATCATAAATTCCGTGTAATTAAACCTCAGAAAAATATGGCTCCTAACCAACAGCAATATGTTGTATAATCTAATGTTTTGTTAAATTAAAAATTTTAAGTTGTAGATTTTTTTACGTAATACATTTTCTTTGGGGACGCCGCAAAGGAATGCACCGTACACAAGGGGGCTGCACGCCGAAAATGTTTGAAAACCACTGTGCTAAAACACACCAGTCACATTTAAAGTCCCCTTGTAGTAAATAATTTTATCACTTACAACTCATCTTTGAGCATCATAATAGCATATATAAAAATTTTACCTGTCACAGTAATTTCTTCTTGCTTTAAAACAGCTTTAATGTAACTCTACACCCTTCCATTTAGTTTATGTGGATCTATGAATATGGAAATTAGTCACCGCCTATTTCGCACTAACACGGACCATAGAAATATACAATTTTATGTAAAAAATACTCAGCAATGGTGTTGAATGATGAATTTGTCTTAAAGCATGTTAAAAACACCACACAGACATAATCCACAGGGGGACTTTAAAAATCAGGGTGCCATAAAGGAACCATTTTTGGCTGAATGGTTCCAAAAGGAACCTTTAACATCTGAAAAACCTTACAAGGTTCTTTGTGGTAAAAAAAGGTTCATCATGTTATAAAGAGGTATGAAAGAAATGATTCTTCTAAGAATGGTTCTTTAAGAAACCCAAATTGGTTCTTCTATGACATCACTATAAAGTACCTTTTTAAGTACCCTTATTTCTAGTGCGGTGTGTTATGTGTGTAATATTGGACTATTTGTGTTTACAGGTGTCCAGTAATGTTGCTGAACATTTAGCACATTCTCTCCAGGACTGCTCAAATATCCAAGAGATCTTCCAGACGTTGTACTCGCACGGTTCTGCCATTTCTGAGAGCAAGATCAGAGAGTTTGAGGTGGAGACGGAAAGACTCAACAGGTTAGTTTGTCTCCCAGTGTCTATAAATACATATCAGTGTCTCAAACTTCAGTCCAGATGTTCGGTGGGATGATGAGTAACTGTTGTCTCTGTCTGTCTCAGTCGTATCGAGCATCTGAAGTCTCAGAATGATCTCTTGACCATAACGCTGGAGGAATGCAAGAGTAATGCAGAGAGGATGAGTATGCTGGTGGGCAAATACGAATCTAACGCCACAGCGCTCCGTCTGGCCCTGCAGTACAGGTCAGTATACTTAATAATTAACAACGATCCCCCTGTTCAAACGTTTACATGCGTGTTGCCTTCTTGAGCTTTAGGAAATGTTTGTATCTTTTATAATAGATGTGTACGAGTCTCTCAATTACAAGACACGTGATGCACATAAGATTACATGACGCACCGAACACATATTTTCACATGATGAACCACACACATGACGGGCTAAATACATGTTGCACCCTTGAAAAAGAAGTCACCGGCCACCACTGCTCATACATAGACTTACAGTGTACTGTTTTATGTAAATCTGATCATGCCTCTTTACATTTTTAGGAGATTACAAAACGCTTAAAATGTCCTCACTTGAAAACTGATTCATAAATCAAAAATTAAGAATAAGCAATACCTCCTCTAAGACACACAAAGACATTTCGTCTCTTTCTCTCTTTATGCAGAATCTCCTGATGCACTGCATGATGTTTATGTAGATCAGCTGTGACTTTCAAAGAAGTCCTAACCTTCCAGAAGAGTCTTATTATAATTACAGATCATATATTTACATATAAGCTGTGTGCTGCATACAGTATGAGTTGATTCTGAAGATGGAGAGAAAATCCTCAGTGTGTATGACAGTTAATCCCACACCATCATTATGGGATAAAAGACGACAGCACTGTTGAAATCTCTCGTACACTGCTGAAGGGTTCATTTGTATTCACGGTAAAGAGTTTTAAAGCCTTAAATGCTGTTAAAGGAAGTCAAACGTCTGTTCCTGGATCAGCCACTGAATGTTTAAAATAAATCAAATTTATTACACACCTAACAAGCATTTGTTAGCATCGCTGGACACCCGTTTAGTTTTCTGGAAAGATCTACAGCCCTCCACATTTAAACTGTGTGTTACATTCTTACATTAAAGATACATTTTATTTTTGCCTTTGCAATCTCCTATACAGTCTTAACATGGCTAATACATTATACACTCACCTAAAGGATTATTAGGAACACCTGTTCAATTTCTCACTAATGCAATTATCTAATCAACCAATCACATGGCAGTTGCTTCAATGCTTTAGGGGTGTGGTCCTGGTCAAGACAATCTCCTGAACTCCAAACTGAATGTCACAAACGGGAAAGAAAGGTGATTTAAGCAATTTTGAGGGTTGGGTGGTTGTTGGTGCCAGACGGGCCGGTCTGAGTATTTCACAATCTGCTCACTTACTGGGATTTTCACGCACAACCATTTCTAGGGTTTACAAAGAAAGGTGTGAAAAGGGAAAAACATCCAGCATGTGGCAGTCTTGTGGGCGAAAATGCCTTGTTGATGCTAAAGGTCAGAGGAGAATGGGCCGACTGATTTAAGCTGATAGAAGAGCAACTTTGACTGAAATAACCACTTGTTAAAACCGAGGTATGCAGCAAAGCATTTGTGAAGCCACAACACGCACAACCTTGAGGCGATGGGCTACAACAGCAGAAGACCCCACTGGGTACCACTTATCTCCACTACAAATAGGAAAAAGAGACTACAATTTGCACAAGCTCACCAAAATAGGACAGTTGAAAACTGGATTCTGGATTCGATTTCTGTTGAGACATTCAGATGGTAGAGTCAGAATTTGGTGTAAACAGAATGAGAACATGGATCCATCATGCCTTGTTACCACTGTGCAGGCTGGTGGTGGTGTTATGGTGTGGGGGAATTAGTGCGAATTGGGCATCATTTAAATGCCACGGCCTACCTGAGCATTGTTTCTGACCATGTCCATCCATTTATGACCACCATGTATCCATCCTCTGATGGCTACTTCCAGCAGGATAATGCATCATGTCACAAAGCTCGAATTGTTTCAAATTGGTTTCTTGAACATGACAATGAGTTCACTGTACTAAAATGGCCTCCACAGTCACCAGATCTCAATCCAATAGAGCATCTTTGGGATGTTTTGGAATGGGAGCTTCATGTCCTGGATGTGCATCCCACAAATCTCCATCAACCGCAAGATGCTATCCTATCAATATGGGCCAACATTTCTAAAGAATGCTTTCAGCACCTTGTTGAATCAATGCCACGTAGAATTGAAGCAGTTCTGAAGGCGAAAGGGGGTCAAACACAGTATTAGTATGGTGTTCCTAATAATCCTTTAGGTGAGTGTAGAAATTTTAAAGAAAAATAATTTGTA
>NC_133341.1:31377030-31499530 GCF_030506205.2 Paramisgurnus dabryanus | reverse complement strand
TATAATATTAAATATAATTATATAATTTATAATTTAAATATATACTTATATATAAATTTTTTCCTTAAAATTATACATGCATGTGTGTGTGTGTATTTATATATATATAATTATTTTACACAGTACACATGCATATATGAAGTAAACAAAAACTTTTTTCTACAAACGATTAGTCGCAAATGGCGATTAATCGTTTTGCAGTCCTAAAAAAATCCATATGTATTTGGCAAATATACAACACTTACCGACACCATGAGCAGTCCTTTACATCAAACCGCAATAGATCATTAAGCATGTTCTTCCTGAAGGAAAGCATAAGTTGTGATCCATATCTTTTTATTTGTTTGCAACAAACAATAAATACAAAACACTCACAAATTATCTCCTCCAAAGACATAGATAGCATCCCTGTATGCCACAACAGTATGTTTGCTACGCCTGCAAGGAAACACAAGAAAATGCATTATTACTGACTGAAACTAGAAAACATCCAGCTAATGATGGAGATCAACTGTTTAAAATAGACAGTACCTCGCACCCACAAACTCATCACATGGTGGCAGTCTCCTCCATCGGTGTACAGTCTCGAAAGGACCAAAGTTGAGTGTCAAATACTCAACACTGTCCGAGCAGCTGTGATCAAAGTCAACACTGGGTGCCACTTTAGACTTACAAGACATGGCTCCAGGAAACCATGACATTCAAGTTAGACGTGACAAAGCTTTGTCCAGCCGAAGAAACAAGACTCAAAATAAATCTAATTTGTTTGCAGGTTGTCAGACTGTTTTATCTGGATCATGTTAGTCATGTTTTAAAAAGCTAATGTTAGCTTAACGTTACCTGAAATCTAGCTAGCTAGCTAGCTACAAGTGTGTGTATGATAATTTATCATGTTTTGTATTCATATAAACGTTTAATAGAAGGCCTAACAACCGCAGTATATGTGCGATGTGAAAATAAATGCGGGAAATAAAAATATTATCATACAATTGAAAAATCTCTTCTAGCCTCTGTTTATCTGCACGTCCAGGGAGGAGACGAGACTTCTTGACATGCGCACATGCACGATTTTCATTGGTTTACGTAATCAAAGTCACGTAACAAAAGGATTTGATTGCTTTTATTTTATTTTAATTTATGTTATTTTTAATTTGTAGACGCATATCAGTGCAGTGACAACAAACATATTGCACGCAAAGTTATAAAAATAAACCAGACTACATATCGTAAGACTTAATCTGTCATACAAACACAATATTTATATATGTATAAATCTTTATAATTTGTAAAAAAAAATTAATTAATAGATTATGTTAATGTAAATATGAGAAATATTTAATACATATTTGAAGATGTATGATTATAGACATTTTATCTATTAAATTATATTATTTATATTTAACATAACTATAATGTTAAATGTAAATATAAGTAATGTTTTATTAAATGTATTATTATAAATAAATATTTTTTTTATAAGATAGAACTTGTATTTTATTACTTCATCTCATAAACGGGGCGGGAACAAAGCCGGAAGTGGAACTGGAGCTCGCGGCAACGACACAAAACGCGCCAAATTTCTAGTTCATGTTGTCAAAGAATCAACATCGGAAATAAATAACTATAATAATATCCAGTATCACGTCGTCAATGGATGTGTGTAAACTTGCAAGGACATACAATTTATTTTTATTTTTATCGACAGTACTTTAGTGGTATATTATCGCAGTAAGTTTAATATCGCCTAACGTTAAAAGTGGAGACTGGTCACATTGTTGACTGTGAAGGCTAATCACCAGTACTTGCAGACTGTTTTGAGGGGCTTTGATATTCTTGTCAGCTATGGTTTTACAAAACAGTGGACGATATAAATCAGAACGAGGAGGAGGAGATCAGGACAACCAGCAGTAAGTCTTCAAAGTAACATATACGTTACTGTAGTATTGTTTTTATTTACTATAGTAAACTAGTAAATGGAAGTATACTTTAGGAGATTATAGCAGTCAATACATTTTGCTAATGTATGCTATAGTGTTGTAAAGTATTAACTATAATGAATTGATAAACCGTAGTGAATACTGTACATTTGTTATGTTAAGGTTAAGAAACATTTAAGTGGGAATTTACTTGCTTAGGGTTAATTTAACACAGTAGAAATAATGAAGTCTGTCAATGTTGTTGTCTGATATTCAGTCTATGGTTAGTTGAAAGATAACATTTTAATGTCAAGATTATGATAACACTTCTGTTACATTACTTAATAATTTTAGTTCATGTTAAACTATTTTTTAAAACAATTTTGAAGTTTAAGGTTGGATTATCTTTTAACATGAATTGCACAATGAACTAACATAAACGCACAATAAAAGTTGTGTGAACTACAATTAACAAAGGTTAATAAATGTTGTCAAAAGAAATTGCTCTAGTTCATGTTAGCTTTAATTTATGTTAAAAGGTACATATTATATGCAAAATCCACTTTTACAAGGTTTGCATCTATTTGCGTCTTTGCATTTTTTTTTATATGTAATGTACTTTAATTCGCATTTGGTGTGTACGCCCCACATGCCGTTTTGATACTCTTGTTAATGTGACGTCACACAGATCAAGCTCCACCCACGGCCACTGAGTGACTGGTTAATTTTACCCAAAAGCTTTTCTAAATTGGTTTGTTAGCATGTTGTAGTGCTGATGCTAAAGAAGATACTATTGTCTCAGACTTTATTCACAGGAATCAGATCTATTTTTACCTTTTTTGCATTTAAATGTACACATGAAAACAGTGCTTTTTGCTTCCACCCAAATAGGGGTCTTTTGGACAAAAGATCTGTGGGGTATTTTGAGCTGAAACTTTACTCAAGGCACACCTGAGACTTTTGACATTTTGTAAACCCAGATTTGTAACTAGATGGGTATCTAGGCTACACTTTATCACTTTTCTCTTTGCAGAAAAAATGATAATTCAGGCCATGTGGGAGTCAGTTTGATTATATTTGTTATAACTTTAGGGATGATACATCGGCGCTGTCCGCTGTCAAGCGGCTGGAGCGCAGTCAGTTCACGGATACAATGGACGAGCGCTTCGGCTTTGAACGAATGAAGGAGCCCGGTGAGAAGACCGGCTGGCTGATTAACATGCACCCAGTAAGACTAATACTATTCAGATACCTGTCAATGTGATGTTCTTTTTGGCAGACAGACCGTAGCTAAGAATATTTGTGTTTCTTCACAGACTGAAATTCTGGATGATGACAAGCGAATGATCAGTGCTGTTGACTATTACTTCATACAGGAGGATGGAAATCGTTTCAAGGTACCATCATTTTTTTTTTAATATCTTACATTTACATATGTGCATTTGGTGTATGCTTTTATCCAAAGCGACTTACAGTGCATTACAAGGTATACCTGTTTTTTTAGCATATGTGTTCCCTGTGTTCAAACCCATGTCCTTTTGCGCTGTTAACGCAATGCACTACTATTGAGTGATAGAGGAGCAAGTGTAATGCTGTATTATACCTTTTGAAAATGGTTATTAACAAAGTACGGCATATTATTTGGTTACTGTACAATAATTGTGTTTACTTCTTCCACTTTAATATAATCACTTTTTGTCCTCACAGATTGCCCTACCCTATAAGCCATATTTTTATGTAGCAACTAAAAAGGTAAGTTTTAAGTTCTTTTAATGAAACATTTTTGAGTATAGACAAATAGTGGATTAAATATCTATTTATATGTTTGGGAAAGAACTGTGAGAGAGAGGTCATCTCCTTCCTGTCAAAGAAGTTCCAAGGGAAAGTGGCAAAGCTCGAAATTGTCCCTAAGGAAGATTTAGATCTGGTAAGAAAAGTTGTCATGTGTTAAAACTATTAAATAATTAATTACCATGATTTATAACAATGTCTGTATCAATGCATGAGCATGACACCATTTGGTCAATCTTGTTTTTGTGCGTGTTCAAAGCCAAATCATCTTGTGGGACTGAAGAGAAACTACATCAAACTGTCCTTCAACACACTGGATGACCTTATGAAAGTGAAACGAGAGATCTCACCTGCTGTCCGTAAGAACAGGGAAAGAGAGAAGTCCAATGATGCTTACACCAGCATGTTATCCAGGTATTTACTGTGTCTGGTTAAAGTCGCAATGAAATTGAAATGAAAAACTCATTTGTTTTGGAATATTGTGGTATTTTTTTTTTTTTTACAAATGACTTATCTGTGAGCTTCATTGTTTTATAAAAATGTATGTGCCCTCATAATCTTAAGCAAAAATGCAAATCCCTAATCGAAACAATCTCTTCTGGTCATATGGTATGGGATGTGGGCAGGGTCCGGGAAAAGATTGCAGCGATTAGCAAATAGCAACATGAACCAACTTCAAATGATCCAATCAGTCCGTGAAGGACGAATTCAAATCCAGCCCCAACCTTTTTCATTTCAGAAGCCGTTTCAGTTGGATATATGTAACTACGGGGAAAATAAGACAATCGCTACTCCCGTTTAATGGCGACTTTTAAGTTTAGTGTTGAGTGTGAAACTTTGCTGTTATTTTATTTTGGGATGTACTGATATATCGGCAAATGATTGGTATAAGCAGATAAAAGAATTTTTTTTTCTACAATTTGACATCAGCTTTTATCGTTTGTAAGCTGTGTAGTTCTAGGATTTCAGGACATAATAAGTTGAAACAAACAGGAAAATCAAAACTATCGATATCTATCGGTATCGGTAGATGTTATTCTAAGTGAATATTGAGCTGTTAATCAGGTGTACTTTGATCACAAAACAGCTTGGGGTCTCTTTTACATATCACAGTGCTCTGGTTGATGGGAGTGATATGGTGGATGCACCGATATATCGGCCTATAATCGATACTGGCAGATAAAGCAATTTTTCTCACTATCGGCCATCGGCTTGTATCGTTTGTAAGCTGTGTAGTTCTAGGATTTCAGAACATAATAACTTGAAACAAGCAGTAAAACCTAAACTATCGGTATCGGTAGATGTTATTCTAATAAATATTGAGCTGTTAATCAGGTGTACTTTGATCACAAAACAGCTTGGGGTCTCTTTTACATATCACAGTGCTCTGGTTGATGGGAGTGATGTGGTGGATGCACCGATATATCGGCCTATAATCGATACTGGCAGATAAAGCAGTTTTTCTCATTATCGGCCATCGGCTTGTATCGTTTGTAAGCTGTGTAGTTCTAGGATTTCAGGACATAATAAGTTGAAACAAGCAGGAAAATCAAAACTATCGGTATCTATCAGTATCGGTAGATGTTATTCTAAGTGAATATTGAGCTGTTAATCAGGTGTACTTTGATCACAAAACAGCTTGGGGTCTCTTTTACACATCACAGTGCTCTGGTTGATGGGAGTGATATGGTGGATGCACCGATATATCGGCCTATAATTGATACTGGCAGATAAAGCAATTTTTCTCACTATCGGCCATCGGCTTGTATCGTTTGTAAGCTGTGTAGTTCTAGGATTTCAGAACATAATAATTTGAAACAAGCAGTAAAACCTAAACTATCGGTATCGGTAGATGTTATTCTAATAAATATTGAGCTGTTAATCAGGTGTACTTTGATCACAAAACAGCTTGGGGTCTCTTTTACATATCACAGTGCTCTGGTTGATGGGAGTGATATGGTGGATGCACCGATAAATCGGCCTATAATCGATACTGGCAGATAAAGCAATTTTTCTCACTATCGGCCATCAGCTTGTATCGTTTGTAAGCTGTGTAGTTCTAGGATTTCAGAACATAATAATTTGAAACACGCAGTAAAACCTAAACTATCGGTATCTATCGGTATCGGTAGATGTTATTCTAAGTAAATATTGAGCTGTTAATCAGGTGTACTTTGATCACAAAACAGCTTGGGGTCTCTTTTACATATCACAGTGCTCTGGTTGATGGGAGTGATGTGGTGGATGCACCGATATATCGGCCTATAATCGATACTGGCAGATAAAGCAATTTTTCTCACTATCGGTCATCGGCTTGTATCATTTGTATGCTATGCAGTTGTGATTTCAGAACGTAATACTTTAAAACTATTGCTAAAAGCAAAACTATTGGTAATCGGGTGTGATTTGATCACAAAATTACCTTTGCGTTTCTTCTTCATATTACAGTGCTCTGGTTGGTGGGAGTGTTGTGACGGAGGATGAAGTTGTTTCTTCAAAGAAGATGACTGAGCAGCTCGACAACATCATAGATATGCGAGAATATGATGTGCCTTATCATGTTCGTGTGGCAATTGACCTCAAGATACATGTGGTGAGGAAACAATCAATGATGGAGGATTCTGGACTGATCATGAATTTTTTTTTTTACAATTAAATCTGTTGTGTTTGTGTGTATTTTATTTATTGATAGGCTCACTGGTATAATGTGCGGTACAGAGGAAGTGCTTATCCTCCTGAGATTGTGCGGAGGGATGATCTTGTGGAAAGACCTGTAAGTATATTTTCAGACGCTTGTCTGAGTCCTTCAAAGAGAAAGAGAATAACTTTTTCTTTAATGGGATTTATTATGACAATGTTTTCTTCATCTCTAAGGATCCTGTTGTTTTGGCCTTTGATATCGAGACCACCAAGCTTCCACTAAAGTTCCCTGATGCTGAAACGGACCAGATCATGATGATCTCATACATGATAGATGGACAGGTAGTGCACATGGCTTCCTTTGTACTATATGCAGCTATTTGTTTGCCTGGTAAAGGGTTAATCATGACATACTATAGCTGTAACAATATTTGTGCATCAGGTTATTAATATGTTTAATACATAGTCTGGTTATAGTGTACATTTATGTATTTTTTTCAGGGCTTTCTTATCACAAACAGAGAAATTGTCTCAGAGGACATTGAAGATTTTGAGTTCACCCCGAAACCTGAGTATGAGGGTCCCTTCACTATATTTAATGAACCTGATGAGGTTAGTTTAAAGAATCATGTATGTCTCTTTTATTTGTGCATAATTTTATATTTTAAAAAGTAGTGCACCAAAACTATTGGTTTAAAGGATAGCTTGCCTTCTTTTATATTTCCTGGGTTTGATTTTTGGTACCGAGCTCCTTTAGTTTAGTAAATATTGGTGTTTTTGTAGTATCCCTGATCTTTCGGTCTTCCTCCAGGCATCTCTCATCCAGAGATGGTTTGAACACATCCATGAGACCAAGCCCACCATCTTTGTCACTTACAATGGAGACTTCTTTGACTGGTAGGATGTGATTTGTTAAACTGCCTTTAATAATGGCGTATTAAAAAAATGTTTTTGACAGCCTTCATTTTATCCATGCGTATCTATGAATAGTTTGTGCTGTGGTTAATTTAACTCATTGTCCTTAGGCCTTTCGTGGAGACCCGGGCGGCCCAGCACGGCCTGAATATGTACCGAGAGATCGGCTTCCAGAAGGACAATCAGGGGGAGTATAAAGCCAGCCAGGCCATTCATATGGACTGCCTCAGGTAACAGTAGCTGACATGTGCTCTTACAGGTGAAATTGAATTTTTAGGCTGTCTTAATAATTGGCAAATATATGGCCTATGTATATGGGCATTAGGCAATGTAGATATCAACACTGGCATTAAATAGCCATTAGCCCTAAGTTCCCTTAAAACCTCAATTCAATTTAATTCAGTGTGTAATATATTCATAGATTTTTTTATAGCACTTTTAACATTTTGCAAAATTGCAAAGCAGCTGTACACAAAAGATTTTATTACAAAATAGAAGAGACTGGAAGAAAAAACTGAACAATGTGTGGTTATATTATAGGATGTTGATTTTACATTTAAAATTGTAAAAACAATTAAAACTGCAAGCAGTGATGGAAGGGCCCTCGCACACCTGACACCGCCACGCCGTGGCATAAGAATTAAAGGGAACAGTAGTAAATAGGCATTTAAGCATGTAAACATAGGTGAACCATTTAAAAGTGTAGTATAATGTGCCACATTTCCTGTTCCTAATTACAAATGACAGCGAGGTAGCATCGTGTAAGATAGCATGAGAGAGAGAGAGAGAGAGTGAGCGAGTGTGAGTGAGTGTGAGTGACTACATGTAAATATTGGCACATAGATGTGTTTAGTCCAGGACTCTTATCAATCATGTGAAGTTTGGGACAAATCCGACTGAACGTGAATGAACATGAAAAATCTAAACGGGACAACATACCTTTGTTTAAAAATTGTGCTCAAGTCATAATCCATCCATTCTCATGTTTGTAAATTATCTTCACCAAGCAATCGCAGTATGACATCAACTTGCATTTGTAGTCCACAAAGGTAATAAATCTAAGAAATGTTCATATATTCTTAGATGTTTACATCGGCTTCATGGAAGAGAACGATCCGCGATTGTTGTTTCCACTAAAATATTCACACTGCGCTGTACACCCGTGTTAAAACTCCATAGTATGTGTGAGCTCGCTTTTAGTTTTAGTTTCAGTCTCTCCGTATCCGAACAAACAATCCACTCGCTCTGTGTCCGTCTGACAAAACAATCCACGTAGCCTACTCCGTTTTCTGATTAAATATCTTCCTTTAATCCTGTGTATCATTTAAATCCAACAGAAAACAAACAATATATGACCAAAGAGCGCAGTCCCTGTGTTCCAATGCAAGGGCTGCACCCTACTAAGCATGCGATAAAAGGTGAACACTCGGCCTTTCAAGGCGCTCAGAAGTTTGCGAAGAGAACTGAAATGAGACGGTCTAACCTTCGGAGGACCCATAATTTGCCTCATTTGCTGCACGCGCATCGCGCCTGTCAGCAGGACACAGCGGAGACGTTTCTAACTTATTAAAATAAATATGAAATCAGAAAAATTATAATTTATTTTAGAAAATATGACATGTTGACACAATTGTCTCCAAGTTTTTAAAGAGACACTACACAATTTTAATACATTATATATTTTTGTAAACATGCAGAATATTTGTCTAAATGGTCTAAATCAGGGGTGTCAAACATGCGGCCCGTGGGCCGGATACGGCCCGCAAAGGTGTCCAATCCGGCCCGCATGATGATTTATACAGTTTTATTAAATATTAAATACATATTTTAAAAACCCTTTTAGGCAGGTGTCTAGTTCGTGTTTAATATGAGAGACTTGCGGAAAGCAGCAAAACGCGGAACATAGAGTAAACACGGTGCCCAAAAATCTTGCCGTTTTATTGTTACCGCTCCGCTAAAGATCCACCAATTCTGGTAATCCACTTCGTGTTTTCCCGCCCACTCCGCAGCATCTCTGTGTCCACTCTCTGCCTGGAGAGCGAAGACAACAGTTTCCAAAGTTCGTTGCATTAACAGGTAGATTCATTACATTATATCAGTTGTTAAACCGGAGAATTAGTAATTTGTAAGTATGTTTATGTATTTCTTCCGGTAATGATTTGCTGTCAGTGTTCTAAAAGTGCTAAAAACTTAGCAAGCAAACAACAACAAAATATCCACATTCTTATTAACGTTACAAAGCTTGTCTAATCGATTTAATGTTCCCGATCAGATCTAAGTTAATATAAACACTAAATTTGCTGTTGTTGGCATACTTTGTAGACAAAAAAATACAAAAAACACCAATGCCTTCACAAAATAACGACAGAGAACGGAAAGAGAGGCTTTTAGCAGCAGTTCAACATTGCAAACATGGATTCAAAGCTCCATCAAGCTAGCAGGTAAATCATATTGAATATTTAGCAGATTGTCACACTTTAATTCTTGTTATTATATTTCCCATTATAATCACATGTCTAAGTTGATGCTAGTTATATAACACATAATATTTATAATACTTTATTAAAACCATAATAATAGTACCACCCCCCATAGTGCCATTTTTGGTTTGGGCCACTGCCCCATCTAGCATTTTCATTTTCTAAATGACTGTTCTCATTACAAATATATTCCAAAGAAAAGTGAATGGTTTATAAATAATTTTGGCATTAAGGCAAAAGAAGTTAAATTAAAGCTTTTCAACCTATAAGGCCAGTGGGTTTTGTTCAGATGTAAATTTGTGTGTATAATATGTACAGTACGAGTGTGACCTTATGAAATGTAGTTTTCACAGAGCTGTGTGTTTCTCTGGTTTTCTTGCTAAACAAACTAATTAATTGGTTTGTTTAGTAATTTTAACACAATTATCAGCACACTAAGGTTTAAAAAAATTATCCGGCCCACACTTCATGGCGTTATTTACCATCCGGCCCTCAGCCTAAAATGAGTTTGACACCCATGGTCTAAATGATATACATAAATAAACTAAGTTTACATATTAAGAAAATTTCTAACAAAAATATTCAAAGGTTGAATCTAAAGCAAAATAGGCTCCTACAGTATGTGATATATTAGAGTCTTACGTGTAAAATAGCCCATCCATATCATTTTACTGTTTGACTGTTCAGTACTGTTCATATTTACATTTAAAAAGCAGACATAAAAGTAACTTAAAAGTTACTTTTCTAATTAACTAATTACTTTTGATATACAGTAACTGGTACAGTAATTCAGTTACTTTTAAAAGAAGTAACTAGTAACTATAACTAATTACTAATTTTCAGTAACTTGCCCAACACTGGTGACTATTGACATGAAGATGTGTTCAGTCCAGGACTATATTAATCATGTGAAGTTAGGGAAAGATCAGACATTGCATAATCAGTGTAAACATGTCACTTCCTGTTGCCAGCTGGTGGCGCTATAACCATAAGTGACTATTGACATGTAGATGTGTTCAGTCCAGGACTCTTATTAATCATGTGAAGTTTGGGACAGATCAGACATTGCATAATCATTGTAAACATGTCACTTCCTGTTGCCAGCTGGTTGCGCTATAACCATAAGTGACTATTGACATGTAGATGTGTTCAGGTCAGGACTCTTAGCAATCATGTGAAGTTTGGGACAGATCGGACACTGCATGCCTGAGTTCCAGCAACCTGTTTCATAGCGAAACATCAAACTTTGGCTGTCCGAAACAGACACAAATTTTAATATAGAATCAAATCCTTCGCAATTTAGCATCACACAGGCCTTAAGATGAGACTCGCCAAATATGATGATGATCCGACAAAAACTGTAGGAGGAGTTAGTTAAAGAATGACTGCTGGAAATGAGAAAAACTGAGCCAAAATCTGAGAAATAATTCAAAATAGCTGACTTCCTGTTTGGTTTAGGGCGTTGCTCCAAGATTCTTTTTTGTAGGGCTTGTAATAATACATGAGCATACCGAAATTCGTACATGTAAGTTAAACACAGTCCAAGGGCTGCTTCATTCAATATTTGAAAGTGGCGCTAAAACATGATCCTTCAGGTTGCCAGCTGGTGGCGCTATGGCTATAAATGAAAATTGTTATGTAGATGTGTTCAGGTCAGGACTCTTAGCAATCATGTGAAATTTGGGACAGATCGGACACTGTATGCATGAGTTCCAGCAACTTCCTGTTTCATTGGAAAACATAAAATTTTGTCGGGCCAGAACCGACACAAATTTTTACGTAGAGTAAAATCCTTCACAATTTAGAATCACAAAGGCCTTAAGATGACACCCACCAAATATGAAGATGATCCGACGAAAACTTTAGGAGGAGTTAGTTAAAGTATGACGCCTGGAAATGACAAAAACTGCGCCCAAATCACAAAAATAACTCCGAATAGCTGACTTCCTGTTTGGTTTACGGCTTCGCTCCAAGATACTTTTTTGTAGGTCTTGTCATGCTACAGAAGCGTACCAAATTTCGTAATTGTACGTCAAACACAGTCCGAGGGCTGCTTCGTTGAAATTTTAAAGGTGGCGCTATAGAGCCATTTTCCCACGCCTAATTCTAAAGCCCACACCACATGTAAATTTTCATCACTCTTGACATCTGTGCAAAATTTCATGAGTTTTCGAGTATGTTTAGGCCCTCTAAAGTCCCGCTGAAGTCGGAGAAGAAAAAGAAAAAAAATAATAATAATAATAACTCCTTGAAGAACAATAGGGTCCTCACACCCCGGTGTGCTCGGGCCCTAATTAAAGGTGCTGTGTGTAGATTTTAAGTGGCATCTAGCGGTGAGATTGCGAATTGCAACCAACGGCTCAGTCCACAGCTCACCCCTCTCTTTCAAAACACAACTTGAAGCTACGGTAGCCACCAAAGGACAAACATGACTTCGTCTGAGACAACATAGTGACGAAACACACTCTATAGAGCAGTTTGTCCATTTAGGGCTACTGTAGAAACATGTCGGTGCAAAATAGTGACTGTGTAAGGGGACAAACAGTGTATGTAGATAAAAACTGCTCATTCTAAGGTCTTTATAAATCACTGATAATTTAGTTATGTATATTATATTGCATTTCTGTAAAGATATTTTCCTAAAAGTTACTCATTGCACCTTTAAATGTCTATAAGGTTATAATTTGTACATTGTATTCACAGCTATATTAATAAAGTGTGTGTGTCTGAACAAATGGGCCCTTTGGATTTGTATGGGTTTTAATGACTTTACATTAGTGCATTACTAATCATACCCCTGTCTCATCCTCTCTCTGACTCAGGTGGGTGAAAAGAGACAGTTACCTGCCTGTAGGAAGTCATAATCTGAAGGCTGCAGCGAAAGCCAAGTTAAGTTATGACCCCGTTGAGCTGGACCCAGAGGAGATGTGCCGCATGGCTACTGAAGAACCGCAGGTGACTTTAACACTCATCAGTTCTTTACTGACATCTGTTTATATTAAACACTTAGGGACAGATTAACTAACAGCTTGCGCCAGTGCACATGCCTCTCTTGCCATTTTAAAACTACTGTCAGGATTTACTAAAGACATGCAGTGAAAAATTAGCACAGACAGTTATTTATGAGACTGAATTATTGCATGTGCATTTGTTGCATTTTCTTTTAATTGACGAGTTACCTTGTCAATGGCGGGGCAAGAGTTAAATTTCTGTGCTCCAATTAAATCCTGATAAATAAAATCATTTTCCTCCTTGCATTGCCGCATCTCCTGCTAAATATTTATATTTTAATAGTCACGCCTGGAAATATGTCACATTATAAATGAAATGTTGTGCTATAGAAATGTTATTGTGTGAATGTTTTAACCTTTTTTTTTCTGTAGACTCTGGCCACCTACTCGGTGTCTGACGCTGTGGCCACATACTACCTTTACATGAAATATGTTCATCCCTTCATTTTTGCCCTCTGCACCATTATACCTATGGAACCTGATGAGGTTTGTATTACTATTAAATCCTGTTCAGTTTATTATTACTAGACCATAATAAAACTAAAATAAAAATAAATAAATAATACAAAAATGTATATTAAACAATTTTTCGTTGTGTGTGTGGACATGCAAATGTGTTCACAAACCAGGTATTGCGGAAAGGTTCTGGGACCCTGTGTGAAGCCCTGCTGATGGTTCAGGCGTTCCACGTCAACATCGTCTTCCCAAACAAACAGGAGCAGGTGTTTAACAAACTGACAGAGGACGGTCATGTTCTCGACTCTGAGACGTACGTTGGCGGCCACGTAGAGGCTCTGGAATCTGGAGTTTTCCGCAGCGACATTCCCTGCCGTTTTAAAATGGTAACTAAAAATATTTTACTGGGTTAACTCAAAATAGTTTGATTTTGTTTAAACTTGTTTATGCATGATGTTTTTTCGACAGAATCCAGCTGCATTTGATTTCTTGCTTCAGAGGGTGGAGAGAACTCTTCGTCACGCCATTGAGGAAGAGGAGAATATTCCTCTAGAGCAGGTCACCAACTTTAATGAGGTCAGTCAGAGTCATTTGTGTAATGTTTATGTGTCAACAATTTTCTGTGAATACACAGATGGGTTGTCATAAACATGCATACATGTATGTGACTCAAGTGTCATGTGACTGTTATTTGTTTAGGTGTGTGATGAGATAAAGAGGAAGCTGATATCTCTAAAGGAAGTGCCCAACAGAATTGAGTGCCCTCTTATTTACCATCTGGATGTAGGGGCCATGTACCCCAATATCATCCTCACAAACAGGCTACAGGTACATTTAGTTTTCAGTTTCTAAAATAGTCCATATTGCTAGTGCCATGTTTTTCCACTGGAGCTCTGTTAATAAATTAAGTTAGGCTAATGCTAATTAGTTGTCTTTTGTCTGTCCAGCCCTCTGCAATGGTGGATGAAGCGACGTGTGCTGCTTGTGATTTTAATAAGCCAGGTGCAAACTGTCAGCGCAGAATGACATGGCAGTGGAGAGGCGAGATCAGTATGTCATTTTAATCTTTTTGTGGTTGTGTTTATTAATGTGTAATAAAAACATTATATATCTTAAAAATTATGATTATTATTGACCCACCATACATGATTTTGTAAAGCACTGAATTATGAAATGTGTATTAATGAACTTACTTTCTTATTAGTGCCAGCCAGTCGGAGTGAGTTTCATCGCATTCAGCAACAGCTGGAGTCTGAGAAATTTCCACCTCTTTTTCCTAACGGTCCTCCCCGTGCTTTCCACGCGCTCAATCGAGAGGAACAGGCACGACATGAAAAGAAGCGTTTGGGAGGTAAGCAAACTTTTTGCAAGGAACTAGGTCTTGATTAACTATTAACTCCTAATTTTTTGTATATCAGGAATAGTTATAAAGCTGTTTGATGAATGGCCTGTGTCTCACAACCGTCTGTTTTCCTAGACTACTGCAGAAAAGCTTACAAGAAAGTTCATCTGACCAGACTGGAGGAAAGGGTCACTACCATCTGTCAGAGGGAGAACTCATTTTACGTCGACACGGTTCGAGCTTTCAGAGACCGGCGATATGAGTTCAAAGGGCTTCACAAGGTACTGGATTCAGGTTGAAATACTGTTCAAATGAAAATATGAACAGCTTTACTGTAAATGGCTGTACTGTACATTCATCAGTGCTTACCATGTGTTTATTTGTCTAAAGTATTATCTTTTTGTCATTTATGACCCTGGACCACAAAACCAGACATAAGTAGCATGGGTTTATATGTAGCAATAGCCAACGACATTGTATGGGACACATTTATCGATTTTAGTATAAACAGTCGTGCTTGACATAAATACAACCCACAAAAAACGTACACCCGCCCTAAATCCGAAAGCCACTTAAAGGGACACTCCATTTTTTTTTTAATATATGCTCATTTTCCAGCTCCCCTAGAGTTAAACATTTGGTTTTTTTTTCCATTTTGGAATCCATTCAGCTAATCTCCGGGTCTGGCTGTACCACTCTTAAGCATAACTTAGCACAATCCATTGAATCTGATTAGACCATTAGCATCGCGCTAAAAAAATAACCAAAGAGTTTCGATATTTTTCCTATTTAAAACTTGACTCTTCTGTAGTTACATTGTGTAATAAGACTGACGGAAAATTAAAAGTTGCAATTTTGTAGGCAGATATGGTTAGTACTATACTCTCATTCCGGCGTAATCAATGACTTTGCTGTTGTAACATGGCAGCAAGAGGCGCAATGATATTATGCAGCAGCTGAAAATAGTCTGATTGGTAACTTTCAATAGCAGGGGACTATTTTCGGGCATACCGGTATATTTCTTATATTTTCGTATAGGATATAATCATGCACCTCTCACTGGACCTCAGGGCATTGCCGTAAGACATGTAATAGGTTGCCCTCCTCAATTGAGTTCAGTTTAACTCATTTGTCTCTCCTCTTGGTGCAGGTCTGGAAGAAGAAGCTGTCTTCAGCTCAGGATAGCGGTGACGCAGCAGAGGTGAAGCGCTGTAAGAACATGGAGATTCTCTATGAGTCTCTGCAACTGGCACACAAGTGCATTCTTAACTCCTTCTACGGATACGTCATGAGAAAAGGGTACAGAACTGTCAGCTTTTTAAACCTTTTATGTACTTTATCATCTAATTCGAGTCTTCGATTGTTTCCTTATTCCTGTTTAACCTGATGTTCCTCAGAGCTCGCTGGTATTCGATGGAGATGGCAGGGATTGTGTGTTTCACTGGAGCCAACATTATCACTCAGGCCAGAGAGTTGATTGAGCAGATCGGGTTAGACTTATACATTATCCTTCAAACCCATAAAAATATTCCAAAGTAGTTTTGTTTATTTTTATTGGTTAATCTGATCCTCTGCTTCTCTAGGAGACCTCTGGAGCTGGACACTGATGGTATCTGGTGCGTCCTTCCCAACACCTTTCCTGAGAATTTTGTCATCAAGTCTACCAATGAGAAGAAACCTAAAGTGACCATTAGTTATCCAGGAGCCATGCTCAATATCATGGTCAAGGTGAATTATTGTGAATTATTTTTAAGCAGTCGGCTTTAGTATATCCCATATGTGACCCTGGACCACAAAAAAAGTAAGTTTTTTTTTTATTGAGGTACATCATTTGTAAGCTAAATAAATAAGCTTTCCATTGATGTGTGCTTGGATAGGACAAATATTTGGCCGAGATGCAATGATTAGAAAATCTGGAATCTGATGGTGCAAAAAATCTACATTTTGAAATCGAATTTACAGTCCAAATGATGTCCTTCACAACGCGTTAACACACTAATGAAAAGATTGATTTTAGTGCTGTACTGGCTTACCATTGTAATGACGTTGTGGACTGAATGATGAACTTGTAAGCTTTGACATAAAAACCAAACTTAAATGGGAAATCTCCAAAGAGCTCCTACTGTACCAACCAGTAGTTTGTAGGCTAGTTTCAGGACAATTTTGTTTTTGATTTTGCTGCATCCACTTTCAAAAATATTTTATCATGAAACATGATCTCTACTTGATATCCAAATTTTTGGTATAAAAGAAAACTTGTATAATTTTGACCCATATAATGTATTGTTAGCTATTGATAGAAATATACCCGTGAAGCTTATGACTGGTTTTGTGGTTCAGGGTCACATATGGTGCTTTTCCATTGCATTGTACCCCATGGTTTCTTTTGGGTCGGGTCTGCTTACTTTTGGGAGCTTTTCCACTGGGTTCAGTTGTAGTACCCGATACTTTTTAATTATGGCGCTTTTCCATTGCATAGTACCCCACGGTTTGGTTTAGTTTGGGTCGGGTCAGCTTACTTTTGGGAGCTTTTCCATTGGGTGCAGTACGTAGTACCCGATACTTTTTTCGTACCACCTCGGTTGGGGTTCCAAGCGACCCGAGCTGATACCAAACGTGACGTGAAAACACTGTAGGTCACTGATTGGTCTGAGAGAAGCGTCATCGCTATTATGTAAATATTAGCTTTAGCTTACTGCTAGCTTGCGCTGTCTCAAGCAAACATGTTGTTATCTGTGTTCTGCTATAAGTTTCCAAACTTTTGGAAGTTTCCCTTTTAGCGATGAAAAACATCCACAGGTTGAGAATCCGGGACACCATAACAGTTTTTTCCAGACTTGCAGTTTGTGGCGGCACATTCGCGACGTGCACGTCCGCATTATATATGCTTAAATGCAACTTGAATGAGGCTCAGCGGAGCGCCGTCGACTGACGCCACGGGTCGGGTGTTTGAACAGAAACTGTAATGTGAGACAGAGGTAGTTATAAACGCGATGTGCAAACATCTATTTGTGGTGGCCAATTTTAATTTTGTGGCAGACTGAGAAATAAATGAATGTATGGGAATGTACAACAACGCTCTCACTTGTATAATGTCACAGCAGTAGGCAGCGTAAATATAACGACACGCCTATAATCCCTCCCACTCTGAAGTGATACTAAACTAACCGCGCCAAAATGAGGTGAGCTGACCCGACCCAAAGTAAACTAAACCGTGGGGTACTATGCAATGGAAAAGCACCATTAGTACCACCTTGGTCTGGGTTCCAAGAGACCCGAGCTGATACCAAAACGTGACGCGAAAACACTGTAGATCATTGATTGGTCTGAGAGAATCGTCACTACCAGGGTCATCGCTATAATGTTAAAGATTAGCTTTACCTGCATGCTAGCTTGCGCTGTCTCGAGTAAACCTGTTGTCATCTGTGCTTTGCCGTAAGTTCCCAAACTTCCTTTAAGTGAAGAAAAACATCCACAGGTTGTGAAACAGGAACACCATAACAATTTTTTTCCGGACTTGCAGTTTGTGGAGGCGCATTTGCAACGTGCATGTCCGCATATATGCTTAAATGCAACTTAAATGAGACTCAGCAAAGTGATAAAGGTAGTGATAAACGCGATGTGCAAACATCTATTTGTGGTGGTCAATTTTAAATTTTGTGGTGGACTGAGAAATAAATGAATGTATGGAAATGTACAACAACGCTCTCACATGTATGATGTCACAGCAGTAGGCAGTGCAAATATAACGACACGCCTATGATCCCTCCCACTTCTAAGTAGGGATGCACCGATACTGGTATCGGGTATCGGCCTCGATACCACATTTTCTAAAGTACTCGTTAAAAGTCCCCCGATACCTGGAATCGATACCACGGTCTGAGAAATGTCTATGTTTGAGCGGCGTCTAAGGGGTTAATGCCTCTTGTGTTGTCCAAAGAGGCAGAGTTTACAACAAACTGGAAAACTAGTCCTTTGTTTTTTTTGTTAAATTATATGACTAAAGCTGTTACCTGTAAATTTAAATCATGTTTTTTTATTAAGTACTCGGTATCGGTATCGGCAAGTACTGAAATGCAAGTACTCGTACTCGTATTCCAAAAAAGTGGTATCGATGCATCCCTACTTCTAAGTGTTACTAAACTCGATGGTAAACCTAACCAAGCCAAAGTGAGGTGAGCTGACACCAAAAGCCGTGGGGTACCATGCAATGGTAAAGCATCAATATTTGCCAAGTTTCCTTATATTTCATTGAAAGATGGGTAATAGATGAAAAGATTGTTAAAACTTGTTTTAAATGCAAGAACAACAAAACATCCTGTTTTAAACTTTCTTGAATTAGGAGGGATTTACCAATCATCAATATCAGGAGCTGGTGGACTCGGCATCTCTAACATATGAGACCAGAGCTGAGAACAGCATCTTCTTTGAGGTCGATGGGCCATACCTGGCTATGATCCTACCTGCCTCTAAAGAAGAAGGCAAGAAGCTCAAGAAGAGGTGCGAGACTTAACAATTTACACATTGTTGAAATGTCCTTTATTAAGGGATTAATTGCATATACAGTATGTGAGCACATCATATCATATCATATATTGACCAGTTATGTGGTGTCATTTAGTGGACTGTCAATTGAAACATTGCAGGTTTGAATCTTGCCAGGGGAAATCTGTGCAATGAGTGTACTTGATGTTGCGTTGGATAACTAATTAAGGATTTATTCAGGAATCAAAGCATTTAATCTCTTTGCTTGATTCATTTGTTACCTTTCCTCAGGTACGCAGTGTTTAATGAGGATGGATCGCTGGCAGAACTAAAGGGTTTTGAGGTGAAGAGAAGAGGTGAACTTCAACTCATCAAGATCTTTCAGTCTTCTGTGTTTGAGGCTTTTCTGAAAGGCACAACGCTAGAAGAGGTGTATGCGTCTGTGGCTAAAGTCGCAGACTACTGGCTTGATGTACTGTACAGCAAGGTATAAAAAAAATAACACAATACTTGCTTTCCTCGGATGTAATCAAGTGCTTTTATGTATTAACAAATGCTAGTGTATGTTCTCTCCAAGGCTGCTAACATGCCAGATGCCGAGTTGTTCGAGCTTATTTCGGAAAACCGCTCAATGTCCCGTAAACTGGAAGATTACGGTGAACAGAAATCCACCTCTATCAGTACGGCCAAGCGTCTTGCAGAGTTTCTCGGAGATCAGATGGTTAAAGACGCCGGCCTCAGTTGTCGATATGTCATCTCTCGCAAGCCAGAGGGCTCGCCTGTTACAGAGAGGTAAATGGACGTCAGATGACATCATGTATTATACCAGGGTCCAAAAATGATGATGACTAAAGTAAAATGTTTTTTTATAATTTAATCCCTTTTGGCGTCAATTCTTGCTGTGTTTTGCTTATGCAGGGCAATCCCTCTGGCCATTTTCCAGGCTGAGGAAAGTGTTAAAAAGCATTTTCTTCGCAAATGGCTGAAGATGCCCAGCCTTCATGATCTGGACATCAGATCTGTGAGTACTCTGAATGTTTTCTGTAAATCAATTCCAAATCATGGATAAAAGCATCTGCCAAAAGCATAAACCAACTTGTTTTCAGCTAGAATGCTTTATTTTTGTTTTTATTTTTGAATGGTATATCATTTATTTATATTTATTCTTTTTCTTCCTCTACTGTTTTAGATTCTGGACTGGAGTTACTACATTGAGCGATTAGGTAGTGCTATTCAGAAGATTATCACTATCCCTGCAGCTCTACAACAGGTAATTTGAAGTCTCTTCTTTACTCAAAAATATTTAAACCAGTTGAAGGGTTGAAGTGACAAACAGTCAGACTTGTCACTTACTTGTTAGTCACTTGGGCCTAATCCCATTTCTACCCCTTACCCCTACACTTTCCCCTACCCCTCAGTTTCGCGTGTTCACGTAAAGGGCTAGGGATGATTCAATTTTCTTTTAGGTGGAGGGGTAGGGGAAGGAGAAAGGGCCAGATAGCCCTTCAAACAAAGATTTGTCATATCCAGGGTTCCCACGGGTTCTTGAAATCCTTAAAAGTTTGTGAATCTGGGGGGAAAAATTAAAGGCCCTTGGAAGTTTTTGAAAATATACATACATGGATACAGGTCATTCAAAGTGCTTGAATCTATTTTATGCAAGAAGTTTTCTGGAAAGAAATCCATATAATTCACTGTGTAGTGTAGGATAATATCATAAAATTTCTAGCCTTTTAAGCACACGTGCTAAACTGTTCGCTTTAAATGCTTATATCTTCTGTATGCGAATGTTAATTCATACCAAAATGCTTTTTTGCATAGTTGTGTTTGAAACATGAAAACGTCTTGGGTTACGTATGTAACTGTTGTTCCCCTGAGAAGGGAACGAGGCGCTCACTGGGTCTCCCTTGCCATACGTCCTGCGGCCCTGTAACGCCGTCTTTGGGAATATTTCAAATAGCGATATTCTTCCTGGCTCTCGCGTCACCCTGTCTTTGTCGTTAAGCCTCACCATTGGTTGAATTTGATATACACATTCAGACGCACTTACCCCTGGAATCTTCCCCAAAGTGTCACCGCAGTGATGCAGCACAAGTTCCCTCGAAAGGGAACTGTAACAATGTATCTGAAAAGGGTAACACGATGTAACCTTGCTCTCACTTGAAATGTGTCCCCACATTTAGTCCTTTAAGGGTATTGCACCTGGAAATCCTTGAAAGGTCCTTGAATTTGAAGTAAACTAAGGTGTGGGAACACTACATATCTTGCCATGTATTTAGCTCACAGTTGTTTTTTGTTCAGGTTAAAAACCCTGTACCCAGAGTTCGCCATCCAGACTGGCTTCATAAGAAACTTCTGGAAAAGAATGACATTTACAAGCAGAAGAAGATCAGCGAACTCTTTACCAGCGAAGGAAAGCGACAGGTACCATCAGAGCCATTCAGACGTCCGCTTTCCATCTGCCTGAGTCTGTGCACACACCTGATTGTTATTCTGTCTGTTTTAGGTGGCTCAGCAAACTATTACAGCAGGTGATACTCCTGATATGGAGGATTTTGGGGCTCCTCAGCGGCCCCTGCAGCCCGCCATACTCATAAGCACTAAGAGGAAGAGGATTTCTCAGGGAGGGGACAGTCAGGCTGAGTCTCAAGAGCAGGAGCTCACTCAGTCTTGGAGAGAAATACTTGGATCACCGCCATCGATGGGTAACAGTCGGGTAATGCAGAAAATGTAACATCATGAAACTTTAAACTTATGAAAGAATGTTGAGGATTTATTTTAATTTATGTTACATCTGTATATGTGAACAGGAGGAAATTCTTGTCTGGCTTCGTTACCATAAGAAAAAATGGGAGCTGCAGCTTCGGCAGAGAAAGGAACGTCGGAAGCGACGACGGTTGGTTGACGGAGAATCTCAGCCCACCGGAGGTGGCGTAATCCGTGATGGACCGACAACGGGGCTCGGTAGCTTTTTGCGAAGAACCGCCCGCAGTATTCTAGACATGCCCTGGCAAATTGTTCAGGTAAATCAGAGATTGGCTTCAAACTTGAGCACAAATTTGCATAAGTATTCCTGATCTTTTCAAATATGAAACGTGTATAATGTTACGTGTACTTCAGAATGTATATGGTTTCTCTAACCACTCCCTCCCTAGATTGCAGAGACCAATCACCCGGGCCTGTTTAAGTTATGGGCTGTCATTGGCAGTGATCTCCATTGCATGAAACTCAACATCCCACGAGTGTTTTATGTCAACCAAAGAGTTCCCAAGCAAGAAGAGACAGCTACCTGCAAAAAGGTGTGATTTTCCAAACACACATTCATGACTAATTATATTGGATAAAAAAAGATTAAGCACACCTATTACTTTAAATAGGGGACAATGCAACGCTCAATATGGCCGCTTTGACGATGGAAGTCCCGCCTGCTTGTTATAAAAAGAGGCACATTGTACAATTCATTCATGATTGTTGTGTATGTAATTTAGTTCTTATTAACACCTATTTGTTTACCAGGTAAACAGGATACTTCCGCGGTCAAGCGTGGTGTATTTTCTGTACCAGTACACGGTTCCTGAGGACATGTACCAGGAACACATCAATGAGATCAACGCTGAACTCTCTGCACCTGATATTGAGGGTGTCTATGAGACTCAAGTGAGTTAGGCTCCCAAATGTATTTATAATTATATCCAAAATAAATGGGAGGTGATTGTTCTACAATCTGTTAAGTATCAAGATGTTATTTCCCATCGTCTGTGATCCGTAGGTTCCACTGCTTTTCCGGTCTCTGGTCCAGCTTGGCTGCATGTGTATGGTCAATAAACAGGTGGTCAGAGACCTGGCTGGCAGAGAGGCAGATACGTTCGATCTGGAACATCTAGAGATGAGATCTCTGGCCCAGTTCAGCTACCTTGAGCCAGGTGATTAATAAACAAATAACATTATTCACAAAGGCACTGTTGTAATGTGAATAACTTTTCTACAGTTAGTAATGCTAATATGTAGATCTAATGAAAAAATGTAATAGAGTGGCTTGTTTGATAGCTGTGAATATGAAAGGGGTAGCACGGTACATGAAAAAACATCCGAATCGTTCGGTTTGCTTGTCTCGGTTCGGAGCGTGTGTGTTTTGCACGGTTCAACGTATGTGTAATGTAGTCTTGTGCCCGTATGTTACCTGAAGCCTTGTATACTTTCGTCTGGCTCCACAGTGCGAGCCTCCATTTGGGGAGGTGTTTATACTCGACGCACAGACTGGGTCCCAGCCTAATGAGACGTCATGCTCTGCTAGATTCTCGTGGAACTCGTGCATCTTGGGTAGTGGAGCTGTGCCCAAAATTTTCACGTGCACACCGCCAAGTGAAATGGGTCTCACGCACTCAACGCTCACTATTGCCCACTCCCCGTTGACGTCATTTTTGCCACGCACACCGTCGCTCTTGTGTGGACCTGTCGAGTATAAAACAAGGCTTTAACACATTCACCCTTTTTTGCCAAGTAAATGAAAGCATGTCATCAATTTCTTCTCTTTTGCTGTATCAAAATCTAACCTAGCTTTCATCAGAGATGGTCCCAACAATGTGCTTAAAGTCAAGTCAAATTCAGTTTGTGTATGATTACATGATATAACAATTTTGTTAATACTGTATCCTAAATTGTGTACAATTAAGCTACATATCGTATGCTGAAGTAAATTTCGGGAGTGTTAACGTTAAAAAAACAACAACAACATGAACCGCACAGAACCGAAAACCGTGACCCTAAAACCATGATATGAACTGAACCGTTGGCTTTATGAACCGTGCAACCCTAGAATATGACGGTCAGATTGATTTCACAGTTGCTACTAGGGCTTTGTATCGGTAATAATCTTGCGATACAATATGCATCTCGATACAGGGATTGCTGTGCAGAATGAGAACAATAATAATTTTTGATATTTTTTACACCCCTAGTTGCTACTGCTAATGTACTTGTATTTTTGTAATAAATTGTATATATTTCATGCACATCTCTATTATATTCCTGTACTTTTCTGTATTTACTGTAACGCTTGCTTTGATACAATATAGAATGGTGAAAAGCACTATAAAACAAATTTGAATTGATTTAATGCTGTTTATTGATGGATGTGTTTCATGGTCATTCATAACATGTTGTGTTGTCCGTTTCAGGCAGCGTAAGGCACATCTACTTGTACCATCACAGTCAGGGTCATAAAGCTTTGTTTGGTCTGTTCATACCCTCCCAACGCAAAGCCAGCATCTTTGTTCTTGACACGGTAAGTAACTGTAAAATCTGTCATCTCTATGAGCCTGTTCACTCGGAGATGCTGTATACATACAAATTTTGTATCGTATCAGTGTTTTGTCCAGACAGAGCATTTTGCGAGACTGATTGGATAAATATAAATATGAACACGACACCTTTACGGTTTCGTGTGTACAGCCAATCCGTATATTTTGTGATATCATCAATGATGTCATCACCCCACATCTCGACCCTAGTCAGAGACCGCTACATTGCGTAACAGCATCAACAACAATACTGCTGGACTACATGTTTGTGCTGCAGAAGTTAGTGAGCCTATTAAAGGAACAGTATGTAGGACTGTGGCCAAAACTGGTATTGCAATCACAAAACTTGTGGCTAAAACTGGTACTGCAATCACACAACTGGTGGCCTGTACACACAACATGACAACATAAACATCAGTTGAGGGCTGCAACTCCACTTTTTAAATGACAATATCCTGGCCAGACCACTGTTGTCAGTGATATAAGTATTTGAAATGAAAATGATTTCTTAATGTCTTGTGACATATCAGGGCCATTTTATGATTAATTGAGATAAATTTCTTATATGCTGTTCCTTTAACTTTACTAAAGCAAAATCTTCTGCTTCTTTGCTGCTACGGTGAGCAACAAATGATTATGGACAACAACAAGGTTTATGCGCATACTCCAAGTCTTCTCTGTTTTTAGGGTATCTCTGTTGCAGAATGACAGCACCACGTACGGGTCTGACATGGATACTACATCGATTTTAGTCCGTTTCAGTGGTTTTGTGTGTACACAGATATTTCTTGAGACTATGCCGTGTTTACGAACTTTATGGATAGGGAAATCTCTGGCTTTGTGTGGAGGTGGCGTAACCTATTAGATATGTTTCAACAACAAAGAAGGGGAAACCAAAAGATGTCTAGATGATTGCTTATTGCTTTAAAAACTGTGGTGCACGTAATCTATGTTTATTTAATTAAATCAAGACCCTTAATTAAGTGCTCCTGTATAGCTCAGTGGTAGAGCATTGTGTTAATGCAAAAGATCATGTGTTTGAGCCCAGGGAACAGACATGCTAATAAAAATGTTTACCTTTTAATGCACTGTAAGTTGCTTTGGATAAAGCATCTACCAAATCCGTAAATGTAGTAACAAAGCTAAATTGCGATTTATTTTATTTTTTTATTTGATTAAATGTGCAGCTGTATAATCCTGTTGTGCATTATGGCCTTAGGTTCGTAGTAATCAGATGCCAAACCTGAACACGCTGTACAGCGCGGAGCGCACCGCACTACTGGAGAAGACCACAGAAGACCTTCTGCCTCCTGAAAAACATCTGTTTGAAGTCCGCGCTGAAAACGACATAAAAGCGATTTACCGCGCGCTGCAACGCATTCTGTTAAACTACAAGGTACGCCATTCACATGTCTTAATGCTGTTAAATGAGCAATAAACACAACAGATGAAGAATAACAGCCTGGCTTTTGCACTTGTGTACAGGAGGAGCGCCGTGGGCCGACCCTGATTGCTGTTCAGTCTAATTGGGATCGCCGGCGACTGGCTGCGGGTATGACTGTCCTAGAAGAGTTTCCTGTGGTGCCGGTTCACGTTATGGATGAGATAAGCTACAATGTTCTGGACTGGCAGCGTCACGGGGCTCGTCGTATGATCAAACACTACCTTAATCTGGACAGCTGCCTCTCACAGGCTTTTGATATGGCCAGGTACAGCACAGACAATTTGCAATCAGAGTATTAACCCTAATATGATAACTTTTAGATCCGGAAGTAAACCACAGTTGATTTATATAAGGGCATTTAGCAGATGCTTGTAATCTGGATCAGGAAAGTTGTGTGCCCTAAAATAACTAGGCTGGTTTTGCTACTGTTTCTTTGTGCCTTTTATGTTGTTAAGAAATAATGTAAAAAAAATCAAGTAAAAATGCACATTACAAACATTACACATACAAACATTTAATCTCAGTGGAATTCATATAAAAAACTGGCCTTGATTTGGTCGTTCTGAAGATGTGTAAAAAATGTTAAATAAAAATAAAGACACAAACACACATGCATGCGCACAAAAACACATACAAACACACAAGGGTATGACTGCCACAGAGGGCATTTTTTTATAGAATTTGGCAAAAAAACAGCCACACACACACACACACACACACACACACACACACACTTACATTACTTACATTCAGTAAAATTTCTATGGGATTTTGTAAAAACAGGTATTTCAAAATGTATCAAAAACAAAAAAAATTCTACTATTTGTAATAATATTTATTTTTAATGTCCTTTCTAATGTTTATATATACATCAATTCACAAAATGTATCACTAAAGTAGTTATGTGAGCAGTTGGTCACATCCAGTGAAATGAATGAGTCTCTATGGGCATCTGCTGGTCAAATGATTTATTTCCTAAACGGTAATTTGTTTGGTTTTTTTCTAAAAACCTGATGGCCGAATTCAACACATAACATCTAGATCAATATCTAAAAACAATTTACATCAAATTTAGATCATAATTTATGTGCATTTTTCATTAAAGAAAGTTATATTTTACAGGCAAGCTAATTGTGTAGTTGAGGAATTAAGTGGTAAGCGGGTAGAAAAGTACTTCATATCTCTAAAAACACAGATAATGTATGGATGGGAAGTAAAAATTAAAATCATTAAAAAAAAATTATTTTTTGTAATCACCCTTTTAATTTCTGGGGTCATTTAACCACTGCAGAACTTAACGTATACAGGAAAATTGGGGCTTATATGGGTTAACTCTTTCACCGCCAGCGTTTTTTTCAAAAGTTGCCAGCCAGCGCCAGCGTTTTTCATGATTTTCACCAAAGTTTAATGCCTTCCAGAAAATGTTCTTCTTTAAATATATAAACATACAATATACCAAATGAAAGAAGAGACCCTCTGCTTTCAAAAAAAAAAAAACCGTTTCATCCTACCTTCAGTGGTTCTTTTGTAGATCAGCTTTTGAATATAGGTAGGTTTCTGCAAAAACACCACATTTTGAGCAAAAAGCAGAGATAATTCCATTTTTGTGACGGACTTTTCATAGAGATCCCATTCAGAGCGATCTTTAAAACAGACACGGACATGCAGCCGCTTGCCATAGGGCAATACTTCCGGGTTTAAAAAGTTCCGGAAGGGCGCCACCTGGTGGATAATAGCGATATTACGGAAAGACGGAAAATCTCGTCATTGGCGGGGAAGCGTTTTCTCTTAATTGACGAGATATCTCGTCAATGGCGGTGAAAGAGTTAATATCCAAAAGTTTTTTTATCATAAAAGAAAAATAGTTTTGATCCATACAATGTTTTGTTGGCTATTGCTACAAATATACCTGTGCAACTTAAAGGGACTGTAAGTAGGATTTTAAGTGTTTTATTAGTCAAAATCAATGTCTTTATTCATAAATATGTCCTCATTGGTATCAAATGACCTCTGCCAATAATCTGACTTTTCTTTGTAAGCTTAGAATTTCTTCTGTTTACTTGCATTGAAAGAGTAAGTCCAAGAAGGCTTCCATGTCGTTCCGCCATATTGATAAACTATAATAGCAGAACAGGACAAAAAAGCACTAGCCTACCAACGCTTTTCCACAACGTGTTTTCATTCAGAACACTTAAACCAGCTGAAACGGACCAGGAGATCAGTGAGTACATAACTGCTACCATAGTTGCAACAAGCATTTGGAAAAGCGAGGCGCTAGAGAGCACTATTCGTTTGAATGCAAAATACAATTTCACCACTAGATGGGGGTAAATCCCACTTATTGACCCTTTTAAGACTGGTTTTGTGTTCCAGGGTCAAGTTGCATCTGAAAGTTGCTAAATATTTTACAGCATTCAGTATTTTCTTATTTTAAAACACCAAGAACAAATTAGTGTTTCATGATATGAAACCATGCACTCAAAGATTTTATTAGCTTTAAAGAATAATCAATTTGACCTCTGTGCCTGTCTGTTTTCAGGTATTATCACTTACCTGTAGGAAACTTGCCTCAGGACGTTTCTATATTTGGGTCGGATCTATTTCTCGCACGTCATTTGAGAAAACACAACCACCTGCTGTGGCTGTCACCTACGGCACGGCCGGACCTCGGGGGGAAAGAGGCTGACGACAGCAGACTGGTGATGGAGAGTGATGAGAGAGGGTCCATGGAGATCAACAGTCAGGGCTGCTATTCTACAGGTAAGCAAAATCAGTCGAGTACAATGATGTACGATATCAGACATGTAGAGACTGTGTAGGACAACACTGTAAGATTTGTGACCCAATCTTTGAAACCCTTTTAATGACACTTTTCTATATAAAGTCATCCTACATAATGTAAAGAACATTCATTATTAGATTATGAGACCGCCTAGATTTCATATTTATTACTTCCTGTTGTTTTTTCCAGTATGTGTGGAGTTGGATATTCAGAGCTTGGCGGTCAACACCATTCTGCAGTCCCAGCATGTGAACGACATGGAGGGCGGGGCCAGCATGGGCGTCAGCTTTGATGTCATTCAACACGCATCACTGGAGGAAATGATGTCAGGGAATCAGACAGCAAATGCAGTGGCCAGCTATGACGAGACCGCGCTCTGCTCTAACACGTTCAGGTATGGAGAATAAACAAGGTGTTATATGCACACTGACTTAAAGTCATTTAATGCAAACGTTTTCTCTGAATTCTCCATCCGCATGCAGGATTCTGAAGAGCATGGTTGTCGGATGGGTTCGAGAGATCACGCAGTATCATAACGTCTACGCTGATAATCAGGTCATGCATTTTTACCGCTGGCTGCGATCTCCGAGTTCACTACTGTACGACCCTGCGCTGCATCGCACCCTTCTCAACATGATGAAGAAAATCTTTTTACAGTGAGTGGGGCTTACATGACTACTTACTTTAAAGGGACACTCATTTTCCAGCTCCCCTAGAGTTCAACATTTGATTTTTAACGTTTTGGAATCCATTCAGCTGATCCCCGGGTCTGACGTTACCACTTAAGCTTAGCTTAGCATAATCCATTGAATCTGATTAAACCATTAGCAACGCACAAAAAAATAACCAGAGTTTCGATATTTTTCCTATTTAAAACTTGACTCTTCTGTAGTTACACCGTGTACTATAGCAGGGGACTATATTTTGTGAACTACGTTAAATAATTGCGCATCCTACAGTCATGGTACAGCTGTAAGGTCCATAATTATTATGCCGGAATGAGAGTATAGTTCCAAGCCATATCATCCTGGAAAATCGCGACTTTTCATTTTCCGTCTGTCTTAGTACACGATGTAACTACAGAAGAGTTAAGTTTTAAATGGGAAAAATATCAAAACTCTTTGGTTATTTTTGAGCACAATGCTAATGGTTTAATCAGATTCAGAATTATGCTAAGCTATGCTAAAAGTGCTAGCGCCAGACCCGGAGATCGGCTGAATGGATTCCAAAACGGTAAAAATCAAATGTTTAACTCTAGGGGAGCTGGAAAATTAGCATATTTTCAAAAAAATTGAAGTATTTCTTTAAAAAAATTGAGCACACTTTATTTAAAAGTTCTTACACTATAAATACAGTAAAGTATAATACTTGTTACAAATATGTTCATTTCAAATGAGATTTCAACACAAGTCATATCAGTGGCTCATTAAAAATTTTTTACTCTACAAACATTTGGAGATGGGCACCATTTTGAGGTCATGCATAATAACCAAGTTTATAAATACAATTCTTATTGTTTAAAGGGATAGTTCACAGAAAAATTCATTTTTTTCTTACCTTTTTGTTGTTCTAACCCTGTCTAAATCTGCTGGACACAAATGAAGATATCTTTTCATAACAGATCTGGTGCACCATTCACTTCCATAGTATAATTTTTTTCCAACAATGGAAGACAATGTGTGCCCCAGATTTGCTTGGTTCGGTAAACTATCCCTTTAAGAGGATAAATAAGAGATACAAATATTTACATTATATTATGATTTTATTGCACGGTATACATTTTTATCAGTATTTGTCTTCAAAACCCAGAACCTTTTGCGCTGCAACTCATGTCAATACAATTTGAACTTTCAGTTAATCTTTTATCTTTATTCACACTTTAACGTGTTTAAAACCCTTCAGGCTTGTGGCAGAGTTCAAGCGTCTGGGATCGTCTGTGATTTATGGAAACTTCAATCGTCTCATTCTCTGTACCAAGAAACGAAGCATTAATGACGCCATTGCATACGTGGAGTACATCACTAACAGGTCAGTTGTATGGTGTGCCTGCAATTTTTTTTTTTTTACAAATGAAGGCTCCTTATTCTATATTTGATCTTGTGCATTAGATTACTCAGATTCATATCTCAATCTGTCTGTCTTGTGTCTGGTAGCATACACTCGCGGGAGATCTTTCACTCTCTGTCCATCACATTCTCACGCTGTTGGGAATTTCTGTTGTGGATGGATCCCGCTAATTGTGGAGGAGTGAAGGGGAAACTGCCTTCAAGTCTTCACTATGGAGAGGTGAAACTCTGGTTGTTGGGAATTAAACGTATGGCTTCATTTGAATTGTTCCTGTTTCACTGAAACTTTTACACCCGGTTTAGGATGGCAATGAAACGAGCAAAAAGAAAGCTAGAGCAGAGGATGATGGAAGCGAGGATGAGGATGATGAAGAAGAAAACAAGGGAGAAGATGAGGAACAGGATGGTGATGGAGAAGATGTCGAAGACCTGATTGAAAGTAACTGGAACATCATGCAGTACCTTCCTCAGACAGCGTCTTGTCAGAAATACTTCCTCATGATCATCTCGGGTAACTACTTGTGGTTTTGCTTGTTGTTTCTCCTATTAAATACTTAGGGGTGCTTTCTCGAACAGGGTTTAAGTCTAGTCCCAGACCAGGGCTCCAGACTGCCCCCAAATGGTGGCATTTTGCCCCTAAAATTTGAGAGTGTGCCACTGAATTTAACATCCAGTCGCACATGTGCAACCAGTAAATTTGACCTTTTTTTCCCAAAAGTGCACAATAAAATGTGTCACTGAATTTGAAACAGCACATTGTACTTTCTGCATCTATCATTAAAGTATTTATTAGTAATACAGTGGAAATTAGTAGAAATGTGAATATTTGGTTAGCATGTTGATTTACGATGTGTGCCCCTAAATTTTCTGGTTGCGCCCCTAAAATTTTCAGTTGGGGGCCACTGTGCTCCTAGTGAAAAAAAGTTAGTCTGGAGCCCTGCAGACTAAAATGCATACTTGAGTTTGAGCTTGAGCTTGCACTGATATAACTTAAAATTGATCATTACCATTGTTTTGTTTCAAAGAGCATACCAGCTTTGTAAAGAATGCTTGAAAAAACAACTTAAATGGCCGAAATAGCTAAGGCGGCCTACTTTTGGCTTAAAAGAAAACACCACCGTTTTTCAATATTTTACTATGTTCTTTTCTTAACTTAGACGAATTAATACATGCATTTTTTTTTCAATGCGTGCACTTAATCTTTTTACAACGCCTTGTAAATGTGTTAGCATTTAGCCTAGCCACATTCATTCCTATGGCTCCAAACAGGGATGAATTTAGTAGCCACCAAACATTTCCATTTTTCCCTATTTAAAGACTGTTACATGAGTAGTTACATGAGTAGTTACATGAGTAGTTACATGAGTAGTTACATGAGTAGTTACATGAGACGTTACATGAGTAGTTACATGAGTAGTTACATGAGACGTTACATGAGACGAGACGTTACATGAGACGAGACGTTACATGAGACGAGACGTTACATGAGACGAGACGTTACATGAGACGAGACGTTACATGAGACGAGACGTTACGTTACATGAGACGTTACGTTACATGAGACGTTACGTTACATGAGACGTTACTTTACATGACGCCTTGTAAATGTGTTAGCATTTAGCCTAGCCACATTCATTGCTATGGCTCCAAACAGAGATGAATTTAGAAGCCACCAAATACTTTCATTTTTCCCTATTTAAAGACTGTTACATGAGTAGTTACATGATTAGTTACATGAGTAGTTACATGAGTAGTTACATGAGTAGTTACATGAGTAGTTACATGAGTAGTTACATGAGACGTTACATGAGACGTTACGTTACATGAGACGTTACGTTACATGAGACGTTACGTTACATGAGACGTTACGTTACATGAGACGTTACGTTACATGAGACGTTACGTTACATGAGACGTTACGTTACATGAGACGTTACGTTACATGAGACGTTACGTTACATGAGTAGTTATGTTACATGAGTAGTTACGTTACATGACGCCTTGTAAATGTGTTAGCATTTAGCCTAGCCACATTCATGGCTCCAAACAGAGATGAATTTAGAAGCCACCAAATACTTCCATTTTTCCCTATTTAAAGACTGTTACATGAGTAGTTACATGAGACGTTACGTTACATGAGACGTTACGTTACATGAGACGTTACGTTACATGAGACGTTACGTTACATGAGACGTTACGTTACATGAGTAGTTACGTTACATGAGTAGTTACGTTACATGAGTAGTTACGTTACATGAGTAGTTACGTTACATGAGTAGTTACGTTACATGACGCCTTGTAAATGTGTTAGCATTTAGCCTAGCCACATTCATTGCTATGGCTCCAAACAGAGATGAATTTAGAAGCCACCAAATACTTCCATTTTTCCCTATTTAAAGACTGTTACATGAGTAGTTACATGAGTAGTTACATGAGTAGTTACATGAGTAGTTACATGAGTAGTTACATGAGTAGTTACATGAGTAGTTACATGAGTAGTTACATGAGTAGTTACATGAGTAGTTACGTTACATGAGACGTTACGTTACATGAGACGTTACGTTACATGAGACGTTACGTTACATGAGACGTTACGTTACATGAGACGTTACGTTACATGAGTAGTTACGTTACATGAGTAGTTACGTTACATGACGCCTTGTAAATGTGTTAGCATTTAGCCTAGCCACATTCATTGCTATGGCTCCAAACAGAGATGAATTTAGAAGCCACCAAATACTTCCATTTTTCCCTATTTAAAGACTGTTACATGAGTAGTTACATGAGTAGTTACATGAGTAGTTACATGAGTAGTTACATGAGTAGTTACATGAGTAGTTACGCGAGACGTTACGTTACGCGAGACGTTACGTTACGCGAGACGTTACGTTACGTGAGACGTTACGTTACGTGAGACGTTACGTTACGTGAGTAGTTACGTTACATGAGTAGTTACGTTACATGAGTAGTTACGTTACATGAGTAGTTACGTTACATGACGCCTTGTAAATGTGTTAGCATTTAGCCTAGCCACATTCATTGCTATGGCTCCAAACAGAGATGTCACTCATGTCACTACATGAGTAGTGACATGAGTAGTGACGTGACATGAGTAGTGACGTGACATGAGTAGTGACGTGACATGAGTAGTGACGTGACATGAGTAGTGACGTGACATGAGTAGTGACGTGACATGAGTAGTGACGTGACATGAGTAGTTACATGAGTAAGTATGGTGGCACAAAATAAAACTTCAGTTTGGAGCCATAGGAATGAATGGGGCTAGGCTAAATGCTAACACATTCACAAAGCGCTGTACAAAGATTCCAAGAGCATGCATTGAAAAAAGATGGGTATGTATTAATTCATCTAAGTTCAGGTAAGAACCTGGTAAAATATTGAAAGTGGTGGCGTTTTCCTTTTTATCTAAAACCTGTCCCCTTAAAGTTTGTGCCAACTTCTCACTGTTGTGTTGTTAACATGTACGTTTAAATGTTTGAGACAAGAGTTCATTGGTCTGTTACATTTTTTTTCTTGCAGCCTATATTGCTGCTGTCTATCATAGCATGAGGCAGGAGCTTCGGAGGAACGCCCCTGGTGCCACGCCCATAAAGAGGCGGGGTGGGTCCCAGGTGTCCCAGCAGCCCACTGGGGATGTCAGCGCACTTCCTGGTAAGACTTATTTTGTTCTAGACTTTTACACAAATCAATACATAAACCGTAAATGATAAATGAAATAATTTAATGATAGGCCTAAAATATAAATTTTATGTTGTATAGAAATTTGAAAGACATGACCATTTGAAATGAAAAGATTGTTTTGAATAGATTATAAATCTCTTTTTTGTTTTAAATGCAAGACAATACATTGTATTACCTTATATTTGGTTACTTATCTCTGTCTCTATGTCAGGTTTGATTACATTCTCCCAGGAGTATGTGTCAAGCGAACTGACACAGAACTTCTTCACCATCACGCAAAAGATTCAGAAGAAGGTATCGAGCACCCGAAGTGTCACTCTCCCTTCTGAGATGTTTCCCGTCCTTCCTGGTTCCCACCTGCTCCTCAATAACCCCGCGCTGGAGTTCATCAAATACGTCTGCCAGGTGAGTGCATGCACAAAGGGACATATCATGATTAAGTGATGTTATTCCATGTTTAAGTGCTATAATTGGGTCCTCAGTGCCTCTATCAAACTAGAAAATGTGAAAAAAAACAACCCAGGAACAAACCATTCTCCCCTTGTGATGTCAGAAGGGGATTATACCACCTCTTAATCTGCACTATCTGACCACGACACTGCCATTTAGTGCAGAGATCAGCTCATTTGCATTTTAAAGGACACACCCAAAAACATTTATTGCTCACACCTACAAAGTGGCAATTTTAACATGTTATTTTAAATTATCTATATGATATTTTGGGCTAAAACTTCACATATGTACTCTGGGGACACCAAAGATTAATTTGACATCTTAAAGTCTTGTGAAATGTCCCTGTCTGAAGATCGTACACCTGTCTTACATCAAACCCAGGTGCTTTCTCTGGATGCTAACATCGTCAACCAGGTGAACAAATTGAAGCGTGATCTGTTGCGATTGGTCGACGTTGGAGAATTCTCAGAGGACGCGCAGTTTCGTGATCCCTGCAAGTCTTACGTCCTACCTGAGGTCATCTGCCACCAGTGTAACTTCTGCCGTGACCTCGACCTCTGCAAAGATCCTGCGGTAGCCCAGGTATGTCCACAACTCGAAATTTGAAATGGCGTTGTTACGCTTGAACACTTTACATATGTTCTGGCTTTTGCAGTCATGTGATCAACCACAATCAAAGAATAAGTATGTTGTATGATAATATCTCTCGATTTCCATGCAGGATGGTTCGGTTCTTCCTCAGTGGTTTTGTTCGAATTGTCAGGCCCAGTATGAAACGGAGTCTATAGAAATGGCCCTGGTGGAGGCGCTACAGAAGAAACTCATGAGTTACACGCTACAAGACCTGGTGAGGAATCTTGAGAGGAGTCTTTATTTAATGCATGCTCTTAAATAGCATTTAATTCATAACAGAAGCTGTGACATGTTATGTTTTGGGGAAAGTAACTATTTTTATTGTGAAGAGTTTAACTTTTTTAATATTACAAAGCATTTATTTACAAAGTATCTATCTGATGTGTACTGTGAATTGAAAGTACGACACTCGAAACAATTGAGACATTGCTCTGTTTGTTCGAGCCGCCTGCGTTTGGCCGATCACAGGACCTGTTTTTGCCATTTGGGCTTGCACAAAGACACACTTTATATACATGTCTCTTTATTCATGTCAACATGTGTTATGACCACTGACCCACAGTTCGTTTTTCTTTTTTAGGAATGTACCAAATGCAAAGGGGTGAAAGAAGCAAACATGACGCTGTACTGCAGATGTGCTGGAGATTTTACTCTCACCTTTAGCACAAAGGTAACTGAGCTGCTGTTAAAACCTCATAAAATCAAAGACTTTGTGTTTGAAACTGTGCGGCTTTGCTTGTGTACTCAATGTTGACCAAGGGGCAACCTTCCGATCTGGTCGCTAGAGACAGTCTACAAAAGGGGGTCAATCTCATAGATCCCCCATGTTAAAATGCCCAACTTTACAGCAGAAATAGATGTTTACAGCCTGGTACAAAAAGTGTTTGTGGTCTATATAGTGAGTACAACTGTGAGGGGGTGAATTTTTTTGTAACTCATCTGTTTAAATGATATTAAGTCTAAAACAGGGATGGGCAACTTCGGTCCTGGAGGGCCGGTGTCCTGCAGGGTTTAGCTCCAACTTGCCTCAGCACACCTGCCTAAAAGTTTTAGTATGCCTAGTAAGACCTTAATTGGCTGCTTCAGGTGTGTTTAATTATGGTTGGAGCTAAACTCTGCCGGACACCGGCCCTCCAGGATCGAAGTTGCCCATCCCTGGTCTAAAAGTACTGCATAATTAAGGGTGTGGCCACTTCAATGGGTGAACTGCCACTGCTGTCACTACCGTCAAGCTAGGCGGACGTGGTTTCAGCAACCAATCACTTCAGCTTCACCCACGTCCCCCCTCTTTACCCTTTACGTCCATATTTTAAACAGTCTATGATGTTGATGCTATTCACCTTTAGCAGATCTTACAGCAAAACGAACCAAAAATATTTAAAATTCAATGTGAACTTACATATTTTTTTGTTTGGTCTTTGTGTTTACAGAGCTTCTCCGAGCAGGTGGAGGTGTTCAGAAACATCGCCGCTCACTATAACATGAACTTTCTGCTGGAAACTATTGACTGGGTACTTGGTATGAACACATAGACACCTGATTTGTATATTCCAAACGTGTATAGTACAGCAATGTTATGATAAAATATGTGGTTATTTGGAATGCTTGAAACATAACCGAGAGAGATTGTGTTTCTCAAAACCGTAAAGTGCTTTTTATATTTTTGTGTTTAATAAATATTTCTGTATATGAAGAATCCATTATTGTAAATGGTTTTCCTTCATTATTCCCAGTCATTGAATGGAAAAGCTGATTTTTTGTCTTTATGGTTTCTAATTGAATGCTGATGATGTGAGAGATATTTACACTAAAAGCTGTTGTTCATAGTGGCAAGCAATTAATGTTATGGCTTTAGTACATTTAAGTATAGATCTTTTGTGACATTTATGATATTAAATCTAAAGAATATAGACTTTAGTTGAAGTAACTGCATATGGGAGTATTTCAAGGTGAATTAACCAATAATTACCCAGTTTAACTGAGACCAAAAGAGCATGGATATATTAAAAGTCGGGCTGTCAAAAGATTAATCACATACAAAATAAAATGTTGTGTTTCTTAAATACATACAGTACTATGCAAAAGTCTTAGGCCACCATACTACCATTAGATGTATTTGTTGTTTTTTAGGTTGTTTTTGCAATTGCATAGTGATCTTATATACGGTTTCAGCAGTAACAACATAAACAAAACGGCTGTCGTGGTCCGCACGTAACTTCCGGTAAACTCCCCTAAGAATAAATATCAACAAGTTTCTTTAAACGTAGTTTATTTATATAACAAGCAAAAAAACAACACGTAGACCAATTGTTATTTTCGACGAGGCTTTTGTTCAAGAGATCAGTATAGCAACTAGTCAGACCATAAAAAAAACAAAACCGGAAGTAAAGTTCGGATCCAGACGTGTATCGCGTCAGCGCACGTGCGTTCGATGAAACCGTCTATAAAAATTATTTCTCAGTCTCTTTATTAGAATACAAGAAATGTGTATGTAGTATTAAAAACAGTATAAAAGTATAAGCTGAAGGGCCAAGTATTTAGGGTCAGGGTTCCCTGAAATCCTTGAAAGTTTGTGAATCTGGGGGGGGAAAATTCAAGGCCCTGGGAAGTTTTTGAAAATATACATACATAAATACAGGTCATTGAAAGTAGAAGTTGTTTTCCTGGAAAAAATCCATTCCCTGTGTATTGTAGGATAATATCATAAAAATTCTAGACGTTAAGCACACGTGCTAAACTGTTCGCTTTAAATGCTTATATCTTCTATATGGGAATGTTGATTCATACCAAAATGCTTTTTTGGCATAGTTGTGTTTGACACATGAAAACGTCTCGGGTTACGCATGTAACTGTTGTTCCCTGAGAAGGGAACGAGACGCTGCGTCTCCCTTGCCATACTTCCTGCATCCCAGTTACGCCGTCTTTGGCAATATTTCAGATAGCGATATACTTCCTGGCTTCTGCGTCACCCTGTCTTTGACGTTAAGCCTCACCATTGGTTGAATTTGATATACACATTCAGACGCACTTACCAATGGAGGCGTCCCCAAAGTGTCACTGCAGTGACGCAGCGCGAGTTCCCTCGAAAGGGAACCGTAACAATGTATCTTTTAAGGTAACACAATGTAACCTTGCTCTCACTTGAAATGTATCCCCACATTTACTCCTTGAATTTGAGGGTATTGGACCTGGAAAGTCATTGAAAGGTCCATGAAATTGAAGTTAACTAAAGTGTGAGAACCCTGTTTAACACAAGGATATGCTAAACTTGACTGTTTACGTTTCAATATAATTCAAAACAATCAAATCTACACAGGGTATAAGTTACGGGTTGATTTGTAATTCATTTTTCTGGAAAGGGTATTGAAAGTTGAGCTTGATGAATATATGGACGCTAAATGAAATAATTATCTGCTCGCAATGAAATAAAGATGGGATCAAAGACGCCATACCGTCTCCTTAAAAATGATCATAGTCTCCAGCCATCGGTTAAGAGATGAGATCAATGGTTGGTTCGTAATTATGAGTTAACATTGTCTTAATGGTTTGCAACGGAAATAAAAGGTGTTAAAAGGCATTTAGATAAGAGTATGTTGTCTTATACAGATAAGCAGCTACACGGTACTGCAGTAAAGTGCATCAGCGCTTCACTTTCTTCAGCATCTAATTTCAGTCTCTCTTGTCCTGTCTGGGGAGATGAGGTCTTATACACACCCTCTATCTTTACTTAAAGGCTGATCCATAAACCTCAAAAGTGTACGCTGCAAAAATCAATATGTTTCTATTAATCACATTTAGGGCTGGGCAGACACAGTCTCTCTTTCCCTAAATCTCATTACTGTAAGCAATATCAGAGGAGGAGCTGTTATCAGGTTAGCAGCGTTGAGTGGTTCTCTTTGAAGAAGCCTCATCCTCTTTCAGATGGTGTGTGATACATGAAGCATTTCTCAGAAATGTTTTCGTGTCACCACCTTATAACCAGTCATTCAAAATAGACTTAATACATGTTTCTCAGTGGTATTTTGTGATAACTTAAACTACGGTGATACTGTTTTGTTTGAAGATGTAGCATGCTTTGAAAAGCAAACTAGGTGCCTTTAGTTGAAAAAAAGAAACAAATACATGTATTGCTTTAATATTTATTGAAGCTTTGATTAACAGATGAGTGGTTTTGAATGTTGCGAGTCTAAAGCTGAACTGAACAATGTGACATTTTGTGTTGTAGATGACTATTCCACACATACTTAATCCTCAGATCAAGTCCTTAATGTAAAAATATTCTTTAAGGTTTACTCATCTTGGCATTGCATGACATCAGTAAAGTAGTTTTGGTGGTGGGAGGCGGTGCTTTATAAAGGCACGCCATCTGAGAGGTCAGAGTGGGTGGAGCCATAGGATGTAAGCGTTAGGCTGGTTGTTATTGGTGGGCTGGATTGTTTAGAGATCTGAAGAAACAAAACAAAAAATATCTTAATTTGCATGATATTAATACATAGGCTACAACAGCAGTGAAAAGATTAAATGCACAATTTTTAGATCTAAAAGCTTATATGTAAAGGACTATGTTTTTTAGCCTTATTCATTAACATAATTTAATGAATTGGGTATCTTGAACTAACAATGAAGAATATATTTTAACAAACACAATTGTTTATTGTTTGTTCATGTTAGTTCATTGTGCATTACTTAACAGAATATAATGTTAAAGGGACAGTCCACTTTTTTTGAAAATATGCTCATTTTCCAGCTCCCCTAGAGTAAAACATTAGATTTTTACCGTTTTGGAATCCATTCAGCTGATCTCCGGGTCTGGCGGTACCACTTTTAGCATAGCTTAGCATAATTCATTGAATCTGATTAAACCATTAGCATCGGAACCAAGAGGACTATTTTCGGGCAGTGCGTAATATCAATACGCCTGCTGCAGCCATGTTACAGCAGCAAAGTCCTTGATTATTACGCCAGAATGAGAGTATAGTTCCTAGCCATATCCGCCTAGAAAATCACAACTTTTAATTTTCTGTCGGTCTTAGTACACGATGTAACTACAGAAGAGTCAAGTTTTAAATAGGAGAAATATTGAAACTCTTTGCTTATTTTTTAGCACGATGCTAATGGTCTAATTAGATTCAATGGATTGTGCTAAGCTATGCTAAAAGTGGCATCACCAGACCCGGAGATTGGCTGAATGGATTCCAAAACTGTAAAAATCAAATGTTTAACTCTAGGGGAGCTGGAAAATATTTTTTAAAAAAGTGGAGTGTCCCTTTAACGTTATATCCTGTTTGAAAATTACACCTTATTGTAATGGATATTAGCAAAAAATCTTTAGAAAATCACAAATGGCCCTCATAATAATAACTTTCTAATCACAAATATTGTTTTCCATTCTGCTCTACTCACATCATCAAACTTATGCTCACTAAAAACTTCATTTTTATCAATAAACGTCAGCAAGATCCAATCACAGATGATTGAGCACTAGATGAAAAAAAGGAGACAATGTTAGAGTCAAGTTAAAATCAACACAAAAAATTATGGAGACTAGGAGTGACTCATACATAAAAAAAATTAAAGGAAAATTAATAGACATTTTAAAATGTCTAATTTTAAAAACCTCTGAATTAAAAAAAAATATATATTTTTTTTTATTGCATTAAAAGCATTTGCTAATTGCGTTTCTTTTTGATTTCGTCATATACTTTTCTTTTTTGAGTTAAATAAAAATGCCATTGGACTGTACACATGTGGGGCAACCAATCAACTTTCGACTCATTTTTAAGACATCACCCTCCAATGCAAATTTTTTAATTGTCTATTTAATTATGTGGCAAATTTCCACATAAAATTATTACATTTAGGTAAATGTAAAAAGTGTTTGGTTGCATCCAACAAACATGATTAGATACAACTATATTAAAGAGCACCTATTGTCCAGTTCACTTTAAATTTCCTTTGGTGTGTAAGTGTGTATTAATACATGTCAACGATATGCAAAAGGTACAGGTAAACGATGACGCGAGTTATCGTATCCAATGTAAATCTCTTTACAAACACACAGATTGTAAGCAACAGTTTACTTCGTGTGATAGGTGATGTGGACAAGACAGACATTATCATAATTCCTCCCGCTTCGGACTCAGCCTGTAAGTTAACTCCTGTTAGCAAATGAATCTTTCAAACATTGTAAGGAGCATCACATTTCCTGCTGACATCAGAGGTTTTCAGAACAATCACAACATACAGATTAGCTGGCCAATCAGGGACAAAGAGCTTTTTCAATCAGTGCGTTTTAGGAAGAGGGTGAAATCTGGAGCTACAAAAATGTTCGGTATGTGGAAAATAATGTTTTTTTAACTATAAACCATGCAAACACATTGTATTATACACATTGTAGAAAGAGAATTGCATCTTTCTTTTGCTGCGTTCACACCAGCTGCGGTAGAGGCGTCAAGCGCGAGTGATTTCAATGTTAAGTCAATGTGAAGACACGTTGATGCGCGTCTGGAGGTCTCGCAGCGCGAATGAGGCATTTGGCACGACGCAGTCATTTCCGCCTCATTCGCGCGTCTAGTTTGCGCGAATTGAGCGTTGTTGCGGCAAACGCACAAGTTGAAAAATTTAAACTTTGGCAGGAAAATGTGCCGCTTTAACCAATCAGGAACTTGCTCTAGTAGAACTGTAATTACAGAAAGCTAGCAGAGTCGCAGAAGCCCCTCACATGACGCGAATTTCTGCGTAAATTTCACCCGCGAATTAAGCGAGTAAACTCAAAATGTTCAAACGGCAAACTAGATGCGGTAGACACGAATTTGAAGCCTCAAACGTGGCTGGTGTGAACCCACGGTTACAATTAGGGATGGGCATGATTAATCGACGATCGATAATTGATCGTTAAGAATTTAGTCGATGACGTTAATTTGTTATTGATTAATCGAATACTTTTTTTTCTAATGCAGGTTGCGTTGCCTAGCATAGCGTGTGTCTTGAAGCAATTAAATGAATTTCACTGTGTGGCAGCAATTCAACATTTTACCACCAGGGTGCAATATTTGACGCCATACTCCGTTATCTGTGACCTTCCGTTTTGATTTCAAAAAAATAATCATGAAGAGGTCATGACTTTTTGGAACAAATTAAGTCTCTGTTTAAGAATGCGGCTCGCAGCTGCAGGTTCCGCTGCTTTAGAGCACCGCATATTCAAGCGCATATATGTTCCGTTTGTCTAACTAAATGTAGTTTAACTGTTTGCCACAAGTTGATCTTGTAATAAAGGTCTCATGGAGGAAAACGCGCTGTATTTTTGTATTCAACATTTTTGAATTATAAAAGTTAAATAATTATTTTTTATGATAAAAATATTAATGATTAATCGATAGTCGATCGTTAATTCTCCCGACGATCGACTAAAAAAATTTAATCGAATGCCCATCCCTAGTTACAATAACTTTTAACAATGAATCATTTGTGCTAAGAACCAAAATGTGTATTAAAAAAAGTAAACAGAGTCTATTTTAAATTCATTTTGCCTTTAAAGCAAGGACCATTTCTAGTAGCACAATGTAGCTCAGATGTGTTCAGTAGTAACAATCAGAACAAAATAGTTTGATTCAGGATGAACTATGGTCCCTCAAATACCTCTTTCCATCAGGGTTACTTTAGATCAAACACTGCCCAAGGAAACTTGAGATCCCTCCCATAATGCAATTTGTGAGATCTGTCATCAAAGTCTTAAAATGGCTTCATCATTAACCCAAAATAACCATGTTTTTTTAATATAAATTAATCGAGAACTTACGATTCCGACTGATGTCATAGCTGTGACTGTGTTGATGATGGTTGGAATTAAACTAAATCTTCCCGCCTGTAAAGAGAGGTACTGATTCAATAAAAGTTCAGAGTCATTATGTCAATAGAAGAGTATTGTACTTCCTGTATGATCTTACATGTCCATGTACAATAACATCCAGGCGAATCCCAAAAGCTTTAATGAGCGATCTGTACTCCACCCCATCCTTATTGTAGTACTTTGCAAACCTGAGCATAAAGATTAATCTCTAAGTAGACTTATACTCAAGAGTCAAAATAACGCACTTATGCTTAAAGTGTGGCATATTTAGGTGTCACTTTTAACATGATAAATATACGTTGTATGACAAAATCCATTTTTCAAACGTGATAAACAATACTTGCTTGTTTTTTGTGATAAAATTATTGAAATATATTCTGTAATAACGGTTGGCTGTGACTTAATGTTTCAATGATTAAACAATTGGTTCATTTTTATAAATAGTATGATCTATTCAGATTATTAGTAGTAAATTATTGTTCAACAAAAAAGAAATCAATGTAAAAGCATTAAATACAAAAAATACTTACAGTACAGTTTTTTTATACTAAAATGGGCCATTAGACTATAATTCAGTCCCTCCAGAAAAACGTGGTTATGTATTGCATTCAACGCATAATCAGCCGCACATTTATGCGGGGGCTGCATTTTTTGTGAAACAAAGCAAAACATGTGGGGCTTGCATGATTTTAATAATCCCTGCATTTTCATAGCAAAATTCACGTATATCTTAGCAGAAAGTTGAAAAATTTTGTATTTACTACACAAAAGCGAAGCCATGTCCGCCATTGCTGTGGGAACGTTATGAAGTGACGTGATTATGTAACGTGAAAATCATTGAAAAGCTGCAGACAGTTTCTGCAAGTTGCCGCAATTTCTGCACGTTGCCGCAATTTCTGCACGTTGCCGCAATTTCATCTCATAAAATTGCATAAATATCCTGCATATTCCATCAAATTTTTTAACATGCCACAAGATCAAGGATTTTTGCCCGCAACAATCACAAAACAACTCCGCTGGAAGAACTGATAAATATGCACTGTTCTGCATATTTATAAATGGATTGTCATATTAAAAGACAAGTTTTATTGAAAATTCATCTCTAGCTGTAACCCCAGAGTCCATTTACCTGTAGTAGTAGCCTGAGGTTGGCAGGTCTTTTCTCAGATCCAGTCTTCTGAACGAATATGTTGGTTTGCATTCGGAAGGATCCGAATCAAAATCGCACTTCCAGTTAATAAACACTCCAATTATTCCACCCTGAAAATATAGACATTTAAAAACACATATATATTAATTCTTCGAATGCAGAAAAGTAGCTGTTAAAAATGAAAGAAAGCTTGCTTACTGTACGTACAGTTCGGCAAAGTTCACTGAATTTTTCTCTGGCCTGCTCTGCGATAAAGCCGAGACTGAACACGGGACAATAAGGGTTGGTCTCTGGGTGATAATGGCAACGTGTCAGCTTCTTTGGCTTGTTTGGTTTGATGTTTCCCCTGCGGATGAAATTATGGACTATTTAGATGACTAGCAATACACATCCACACATTCTGTAATATTCTTGCAACATTGTATAGTAATAATAATCAAATCGAGATATGGGGGTCATCTTATCGACAAAGAAGCATGTATATACCAGTGGTTCTCAAACTGGGGACCATGAAATGGTGCCGCGGGGCCCCAGTTTTATGACATATTATAAAAAATATTAATTTGTCATAAATTCAGATTAATTAAACCTCAGAAAAATAAGGCTTCTAACCAACAGCGATACATATCAAAATATTTTTTGTCCTGGGTAGAAAATAGCCTATTACTTTTTTATTTTAATCGTAAAAAAACACGCAAATGTCATAAGTAGACCTCAAACAGTATAAAACAATAAATACGCCCGATTCACTGCACCTTTAATAATATGTGTTGCTAAGGAATTTACTTGGACAACCTTAAAAGGCGATTTTCTCAATATTTTGATTGTTTTGCACCCTCAGATTCCAGATTTTAGTATCTCGACCTAATATTGTCCTATGCTAACAAACCATACATCAATGGAAAGCTCATTTATTCATATGTACGTATTTCAAAAATTTACCCTTAGGACTAGGTTTTGTGTTCCAGTGTCACATATTTTCTTTACATTATATAGGATAATTTTATGTTGAAAACAGTAAATGGCAAAAAATGACTTAAGCTGGGTTTTATATGTGTATATGTAGGGTCACATATGTTGAATTCCTAACAGTCACAAAATACACTTCTGGGTAAACAATAAATCATTTTTATAACATAGACCCAAGTATTCGCTTTAAAATCTCACAGTTTTTGGACTCGTGAACATCCATTTCCATGATATATAAATTAAACCACATTAAAACGAACCTTATAGTACAGCATTGTGTTAGCAGCGCAAGAGGTGATGGGTTTGATCCAAAGGAACACACATAATGATAAAATGTATACCTTGTAATGTGCTGATACTTTGAAATAATCCAAAATCCATATCCATAAATGTAAATCTATAATTAATTCATGCCGGCATTAAAACTACATGTATCATGTTTTTATTAAATGTAAAACTCATGAACAAACCTGAGAACTTTAAACTTGGGAAAATGGATGGCATTTTTTATAAACACCGTGAAATTAATCGCTTGTTCCAGACATGGTTCCCTAAAGAAACAGAAACCAGTTTTTAGTGCATTTGTTATTTTAGTGTTATTTTAAAACAATCAGTAAAACCCCAGTACCTAATAACAGCATATTCCGCAATGGGACACCAGGTTTTAATCTCACAGGTCTTAAATGTGTAGTTGTAGTAGGGTACACATCGTCCAGTCCTCTGACCTGTCCAAAAACGGGGTCGATATAATACCATATTGTGTAAACCAAAAGTGGTTTTGCCATGCATTTACATATGCATTATAAATGTAAACCTCACCGTGACCACCAAAATCAATTTGCCCTCGAACACAGTCAGAATCCTTATTGCATTTTGCATTGGCGACAGCATAATGCTGGAAAGGAAAACATGGATACGTAAGCTTATAGCTTTTACAAATCAAAGTGAATGTCTGTATGTAAAGATATAAAGCTGTTTTGTATTCAGTGCTCACCTCAGCACACGTGCCCTGTCTCTGATTATGTGTCACTTCTCTTCTAAGTATGGTGCTGATGACATCACCACCCTGCATATCAAAACCAAACAGGGTTGAAAAGGATGAAGTTTGTTTTGTAGGCACACAATATTGACTACGGTTTCTTTCTGCATATAGTTCAATTGGTAGAGCATTTCATAAGGTCATGGGTAGGCATGGGCCGGTATAAGATTCTGGCGGTTTAGCAAAAAAAACATGGTTTCACGGTGTTGTGGTATTGCCATTGCATTGTAAAAATAAAGCCTTTAAATTATAATTTGCTTTCAAAAAAGATATAATATTTTCATAATGTATATTTAATGTAAATCGATTTCGATCGAATCAAATTTTTTTCATATTTATTTCCACAAACATTGACCCTAAGATTAACATTGATCTAATTCTAGTCTTCTCCACTTTTTTCAGCATACATTTTTCATCTTGCATCAAAATTGTATTGTATTTAACATTATTGTATGCCTTTGAAAGTTAGAGCTGGATTCTGTTTTAATGTACCCAAGTGTACCTAAAATAAAAGAGCTTAATACACAGGTTTGTGGCTCTTGATTTCTTTTTATTAATTACTCATGTAAACTTATGTTCACTGTTCTTTTTTATAAATATAATAAATCTATATTAATCAAGTTGAATCTAATATTAAAAAAACATTGTTCCGAGAATCGAGGGAAAAAATTGAATCGATTTGAAATCGAAATCTAATCGATCTGGAACATCTGAATCGATACCCAGCCCTACTGATGACGATGCAAAAAATCATATTCTGATCTATCAAAGGCCCCCTACAGGCAGTGTTGTATTCGAGACCAGCTCATTCGAGTCCGAGTCAAGAGAGGGTTGAGTCCGAGTCAAGACCCAGTCGAGAGAGGGTTGAGTCCGAGTCAAGACCGGGTCCAGAGAGGGTCGAGTCCAAGTCAAGACCGAGTCCAGAGAGGGTCGAGTCCGAGTCAAGACAGAGTCCAGAGAGGGTCGAGTCTGAGTCAAGACCGAGTCCAGAGAGGGTCGAGTCCGAGTCAAGACAGAGTCCAGAGAGGGTCGAGTCCGAGTCAAGACCGAGTCCAGAGAGGTCTGAGTCAAGACCGAGTCCAGAGAGGGTCGAGTCTGAGTCAAGACCGAGTCCAGAGAGGTCTGAGTCAAGACCGAGTCCAGAGAGGTTCGAGTTCGAGTCAAGACCGAGTCCAGAGAGGGTTGAGTCAGAGTCAAGACCGAGTCCAGAGTGGGTTGAGTCCGAGTCAAGACCGAGTCCAGAGAGGGTCGAGTCCGAGTCAAGACAGAGTCCAGAGAGGGTCGAGTCTGAGTCAAGACCGAGTCCAGAGAGGGTCGAGTCCGAGTCAAGACAGAGTCCAGAGAGGGTCGAGTCCGAGTCAAGACCGAGTCCAGAGAGGTCTGAGTCAAGACCGAGTCCAGAGAGGGTCGAGTCTGAGTCAAGACCGAGTCCAGAGAGGTCTGAGTCAAGACCGAGTCCAGAGAGGTTCGAGTTCGAGTCAAGACCGAGTCCAGAGAGGGTTGAGTCAGAGTCAAGACCGAGTCCAGAGTGGGTTGAGTCCGAGTCAAGACCGAGTCCAGAGAGGGTTGAGTCCGAGTCAAGACCGAGTCCAGAGAGGGTTGAGTCCGAGTCAAGACCGAGTCCAGAGAGGGTTGAGTCCGAGTCAAGACCGAGTCCAGAGAGGGTTGAGTCCGAGTCAAGACCGAGTCCACATAAAGTTGGGTCTGAGAAAAATATGTGTGGTGCCACTCTGTGTTTTAGTGCCACCTTTAAAGTCATGGCAGTGCAAAAACCTCCCGAGGTCTGACCATTTGACCTTGCCCCAGTCTAATGCGTGCAAAAAATCAAGACAAAGTATAGAGAGGGTCGAGTCCGAGTAAAGACCGAGTCCAGAGAGGATTGAGTCCGAGTCAAGACCGAGTCCAGAGAGGGACGAGTCCGTGTCAAGACCGAGTTTAGAGAGTAGGGGGTTGTGTACACCAAAACTTTTAAACGCGGCTGAAAACGCCTTGAGGACGCCGAATGCCAGCTGTTTTTCAGCTGAGTGCCAGCTTTCTTCAGCTGAGCGGTTTGGTAGCTGTGATACTTCAGCTGCGATCCGGTTGGTTACTGTGGTAATGTCCCGCCCCTCCTCCACTGTGATTGGGCGGCCGTGTGAGAACTGACATTGACGAGCGGAGCTTTTCTCCCAAAGTTGAATATCTTTCAACTCTAGAGACTCTCAGCGCCGAGCGCATGAAAACCGCCGAGCGCCGGTTTTCAGCGCGGAAAAAACCCGCTCGCTGCTGGCTTATTTGAAAAACGCCGAGCTTCCATTGGAAACAATTGAAAACATGCGCCGGCCGCGGGCGTAAAAGTTTTGGTGTACACAACCCCTAGGGGTGGGCGATAAACCGGTAGACAAAATTAACCGGTAGAAATTTGTCAACCGGTAGAGATTTTGGACTATCGCTTCTATCGAGGTTACGTGCCCACGTCACGCTCCTGTGCGTGTGGTCGCGAAAACGTAACGTTTGTACACGTATTTAAGCACTGCAGTTTTAAAACAAGTTATTTTAAGCCATTGAAACACAGACAACAGATCTGTATGCGTGCGTTCTTTCTGTGTGTCAGGAGCGGACAAGTCGCGCAACCGCTGCTCTTTCTGTCTGTGAGGAGCGCGCAAGTCGCGCGACCTCTGCTTATTAAGCTCGTGAGCATTTTTCCCGCTTTATTGGCCTTAAATACACATATGCGTCAAAATTCCCGTCTTTGCAAGCATCATCATAAACACGACCAGTAAGGTCTTAAGAGAAAGTAAACAGCTAAAAGAGAAAGCGCATGTGTAACAGTGTATTGGATCCGGACTTTGGTCTTAAAGGGGAAGTTACCTAATTTTGCTCCTGTCTGTCACTCGTGTTAATCAAACAGCATTGAGAAAAAAATCTCTCACTGCTCCTGATTAAATCACTTTTCTACCTTAAATAAAAATATATATAGGCCTATACATACATGCATAATTATTTATTATCATTCTTATTGACTGTGTATCTTCAGAGAGCTTGAGTTTTGTTTGTTTTTATCTTCTTTCTATGCTTGTATATGTTTTTTGTGAGAATTATGAACATTTCTATGGTATTAAAGATTTAAACCTTATTAAAACATAAAAAACTCTACCGTGATACATATCGTTATCATGATATAAAATTAATCCTATCGTGATAGAAGATTTTGGTCATATCGCCCACCCCTATTAGAGAGGGTTGAGTCCGATTCAAGACCGAGTCCAGAGAGGGTCGAGTCGGAGTAAAGACCGAGTCCAGAGAGGATTGAGTCCGAGTCAAGACCGAGTCCAGAGAGGGTCGAGTCCGAGTCAAGACCGAGTTTAGAGAGGGTTGAGTCTGATTCAAGACCGAGTCCAGAGAGGGTCGAGTCCGAGTCAAGACCTGGTCCAGAGAGGGTCGAGTCCGAGTCAAGACCTGGTCCAGAGAGGGTCGAGTCCGAGTCAAGACCGAGTCCAGGGAGGGTCGAGTCCGGGTCAAGACCGAGTCTAGGGAGGGTCGAGTCTGGGTCAAGTCCGAGTCCAGGGAGGGTCGAGTCCGAGTCAAGACCGAGTCCAGAGAGGGTCGAGTCCGAGTCAAGACCGAGTCCAGAGAGGGTCGAGTTGGAGTCAAGGCCGAGTCCAGGCAGGGTCGAGTCCGAGTCAAGGCAGAGTCCAGGGAGGGTCGAGTCCAAGTCAAGATAAATAAGTCCGATTCCAAATGTATTTGATTATCGAGACCGAGTCAAAATGCTCACGAGTCCATGACAAGACCAAGACCATTAAAATATGGTCTTGAGACCGAGTCCAAGACCGAGTCTCGATTACTACAACACTGCCTACAGGTATTCTAAAAACAGGGATTGTGCGTTAAAACTATACTAGCTGGTTTAAGTAAAACATGTCATGTCATTTTACTGCTTGCTCATGCCAAAAAGGTCATTTGAAAAGGTTACACTCAAAAAATGCCTAGTTAATTTCAACCCAATGTTGGGTCAAAAAGGGACCCATGTAATTTAACACATGCTGGGTTGTTTTAACCCAGGGGTGTCCACTCCTGCTCCTGTAGGGCCGGTGTCTCTGCAGAGTTTTATTCCAACCCTAATCAAACACACCTGATCCAGCTAATCAAGGTCTTACTAGGCAGACTAGATACTTTGAGGCAGGTGTGTTGAGGGAAGTTTTAGTTAAACTCTGCAGGACACAGGCCCTCCAGGACCGACTTTGGACACCCCTGTTTTAACCCATTGTTGAGTAAAATATAAACATGTTCTGGGTGAATTTTGCCCAATCGCCAGGTTTGTCCCTCATTGACCAATAACCCAGCATTTATCTAGTGAAGCTCAGGTATAAATAGCTCCTGAGAGGTAAAAAACAAACTTTGTTACCACTTTTAACAGTTCATGCTGAAATGGATTTGTATTTTTGGATTTAACTCTTGATTTTCTAAAGAAAACCCTTGCTGGTGTGAAAGATGCTAATGGATTTTTCTATACAGTGTCACCTCAGAAGGTTGGACATATTCTGTCGTGTCTAGAATGTTGTCTCCCAGCATGGCCACACCTCTCAACTCCGTATAGACTGAGCTATCTGGACGGTCCTCCGTCTCCTGGTATGCTTTTTGAATGATAAATACATACCTGCATACATAAAATACCATATAAATTACAGATGCACTGATATTAAATTTTTCCATTGATGCCGATACTAATAAATTCTGAAGATTCAAATTTCTTAAGTTTATTCATTCATATAATGACCATTACTATTGAACAAATTCATTGCATTGTCCTGTTCTCTTGATTGACAGGATATATCAGCCATGACTATCGGCTGTTTTTAAACTATCGATAGTATGAGAAATTGCTTTTATTGACCGATACAGATTTTCTGGCCGATATATCGGTACGTCTCTTATATAAATGTATCCGTCACCTCTGTAACTTAAAGGAACGGTTAAAAATTAAATAAAATGGTCATTACCATTTAAAATGTCTCTTCATGGGTTTACGATTGAACATATGATGACAAAGATATTTATCATCCCTTATACAAAAGCATAGTAGAAATACTAAATACGGGTATACAATAAAGAAAAGTGTTAAATATAAACAGAATATCAATGCCAGCTCTATAAATCTTAGTCAGATTGTTGCTAATGTGTCATAATTGTGTTTTTTGTTGGATTTAATACATTAGAAACAGGAAACCGCTTCAGATAAAGATAACTATATTAACATCCCAAGTGTTTGAGTCAGGTTTGTCAATGTAATACTATACTTAGTGCTGTATCCGCTATCATCACTGCTTTATGAGTACTGCAGTTTTTATGTCGTATTAAAAATATGTTGTTGTTGTCAAAACTACTCTTAAAGCATTTCTGTGGTTTTTGCAGTACCATCAGAGTCAGAGATTATGAAATGACTTCACTGGTTTCATATTTCAGTGTTAGTTTTCTGAAATTCATTGTCTCGAAAACCACAGCTATATTACTGACAGAAGTCATGATTATTTACAATAATGTATATTCACAATGGATTATATTTTCTATTTTGTATCTGAAGGATGACTACTGACGGCACAAAAGGAAAGGATTGCTTAAAAAAAATATTATTCAGTTATTATGTATTATGTTATAAGAAAATATGTTGGAACAACTTACCAAATAAAATATGTGATGACTAAGAACTGTACGGCTCGGTATATGACTCCAAGTTTTCTGTCCTTCACCACCATAACCTTTGGAGTCTCATAATCCCAAAATCCTAGGAAAAAGTCTTTAAGGAATTCAAAACAACCCATTTTAAAATTAAAATATTATTTTTTCCTACAGAATGTATGTCCTTATCTTCACCACTGAACTGATGTGTATGCCGACACCAAATTCTGTCCTACATCTCTCTCTCTCTCTCTCATACACTCTCTCTCTTTCTCTCTCTCTCATATGTCTGCTCTCAGTAAAACAAGCCACACAGACAAAAAAATAAAACAATTTTAATAAAAACGAAATAAATATTTAAACAAAGGATATAAAATGCTAATACATTTAAGGCTCGTTTCCCACACAGGTCTCATCCTTGTCCCAGACTAAAATGCATTTTTGAACTGCCTTAATTTAAAAACACCTTGCACTGACATATCGTAACATATATCAGTGCCATTGTTTTTGTAAAATTTGTTTCCTAATATAACTAAGGCCTAGTACTGGATTAATTTAAAACCTATTTGGGAAACCGCCCCTTTATGCATTAAGACAGGTGGATTAATGCAGGGATGGATGCACTGTTTATATTCCCATATTCCCCATACAGTGCAAAAGGTGTTGGGATTGAACATACTGATAAAGGGAACACACATATTTATCAAAATGTATAGTTTGTAATGCACTTGGGTTAAAAGCATCTGCCATGCATAAATGTACATTGCCATTTAAAAGGTAAAACATGTCACCGGTAGATAATACATTTTTTGCTTATAATTAGAAAGTGTGCTTTAAACCCAAAATTTGGGTTCATAAATTTGGGATATTTTATCTCATTCAAAAAATGAAGAGTTTCGTTGCAAAACGAGATAACGAGATTTTTTTTCCAGAAATCTCGTTTTTCGTTGTGCATTTCAATTAATATCAATTCAACTGCAGTTCATTTGATTTAAACCTTCAGAAGTTAAAAAATACAGCTAAGTAGCACCATAAAACAAAATAATAACATGATAATATAATAATATACATGTTTTGACAAAAATGTTAAAAACTGATTTATCCCGTTTTGCCACGAAACTCTTCAAATTTAAAGGCTATATTAAAACTGTTCTTTTTTTATTTTTAAAACTAAAAAAATGTTTTAAAAAGAAATTACAAATAAACGGCTTCGATGTTAACCATTGTTTTATTATAGAAAAGTGTTTTGTGTGTTTTGGAGATTTGATTACATTTGTAATTTTTTTTATTTTTTATTTTTTTTAAACAAGCAGTAAAATAAGCTATAACTACTAATATCAAGATATTTTTAAATGTTTTGTTATTTTTATTGAAAACATACATCTTTTTGTACTTATACCAAGCTCTAGAATATTTTATAAGGCTAAATTGTGAGTTTGTTGGGATTTCCAATAACGTCCACTGCATTACATATATTTTTAGGCAGGCAGTCGCTTGGGCACCCCGAAACAAGGGTCCTACGTTCTCTGCTGCCTGACGTCACACACAACACGTGTTTTCGGAAGCAGTGCGTTCGTGCTGTGTGTGCTTGAACATTTCTTGTTACTGCGTTTAATCTTTTCTTTAATTTATAGCTTCGTCATTTAAGAAAAGACACAATCCGCCGTGATGGGCGGTCTCCAGAAAAAGAAGGTACGGGAGTGTTTTATAACAACGATAATAAATATTATTTCTGATCAGGGCCCATGCATACATGTGTTCATTTATTATAGACACTTATGTACTGTACACATGTACATTATTAAATACGTGTACGTGATTATTAGTCAGCTTGATTGCTTAGAAGCAAGTGCAACGTTATCGGTGTTACTTGGATAACTGTTTTATCTTTAAATGGCTACATAACGCGGTTTAACTGTACTGTAAACTAGCATCTTAATGTCTCTTTAAAAGATTAAAGATTTTCTCGGTTTGATTGATGTCATTGGAGGGTTGTTAAATGTAATTCGTCATAAACATAAGAGTGACCAATGTGAAATAGTTGTTTTTGTGTTTAAAAAAAAAAATACTTCGTAACTTGTCATTTTTCATCTTGTAGTATGAGAGTGGAGCAGTCACAAACTACATAACTAGAAACAGAGCTCGCAAGAAGCTGAGTCTGAGTCTGGCTGATTTCAGGTTGGTTCACGGAGTAACTTAAATGCATCACTTTTCCCAAAAAAAAAATATTTATGCTTTGCTTTATTCATGTGTTACGTGCTTTATGCATTTAATTTATAAATTAAAATGTCTTATACTTTATGTATCATACTGGTTCTGAACTGTTGCTTAAGTTCCGCTATTTTACATTTGTATAGCTTTTTACAATGTTTCATTGCTTCAAAGCAGCTTTAAAAGAGTTGGGTCCAAAACGCAATGAATCCATTTTGACAAATTTTGGTAAAAACTTGTTTTTATACCAAGAAAGTGACCAGATGAAAACCTTTCTATTACAAACTTTCACATAGCATCTTTAGGTTATAAAAACAGAAAAAATTCAAATCCATAAATTGATTTTTAAAGATTTATTATAAAAACTGATAATTTTTTCCACAAAATGCTATAAATCCATGACAAGTTTTTTATTTCAAAATGCTATAAATCTATTGAATCAATATATAAATGTGCATTTATCTTTCCATGTTATATTCATTTAGTTGACTAGTGGTATGATAAAAGAAATAAACATTAATGTCATTAAACAAAACACTTACTTATTATGTCATATTAATAACACTGTCATAGCTGCTGTTATACTTGGGACGTCGTCACTGAACTTTTTTGACATCGATCAGCTGTAAAATGTTTTGGTCCTGCTTGATATTCATTGGCTTCGCGTTAAATAATGGAAAGTTTTCATAAGATCCCCTGGGGCATTTTTCCGTCTCCCGAGTGCCTCTTACGTAAAATTTTGATGGCTTACTTTTTATTCCTGTCACAGAAAACCACCACAAATTTATCAATGCCAAAGTATTATTTTGTTTTTGTTTGTTTGTTGATCACGAAGTACAAGATGAGGAAACTAGGATTCTGTGTGTATTCAACGTGCCGCCATTATTGTTTACAATGCGTGGAATGGTGCGCTGTGATTGGTTGAGGGGATTTATTGCATTCTGCAGTGAAGGAGGGCTGGCTGTTTTGGGTTTTGGGGGAAAAAGGTAGAAAAAATGACAGGATATTGGATTTTGCCTAAAATTAAGAATTTAACTTTAATACTGACCTGATACGATACGAAACCCATATTAGATTATTAATGAATTAAATGTTTTTACCTCTAACGGGAATAGCTGTGTGATGAAGTAAAACTAAAGGGTTAATAAACACAAACTAAAGCAGATGTTGTAGAACGTCTGGCGAACGATGATAGATAGCACAAAAAATTTAAAAACTGATTATTTCCCACTATTAATTACATCATCTTAAAGGAGTGTAACTACTGTAGCATGCAAATAATGCATCTCGGCCGCGTGGCGCGTCCCCGCACTCGCGGTGTTAAGCGCTTACACGCTATTCTCTGAGATGCACTTGACGGCCTTTTGTGCAGCAAATAGTGCTGCACAATTAATCGCATCGCAATCGCGATGTCAGCCTGTGCAATTATATGACAGCAAAATGTTGCAATTATATTAAATAAATAAATGTGTGGACTTATTAACACAAACTTTCTGATAACAGTTTGATGATTTTCCTTGCTGTTTAAAAAAAATAAAGAAAAATGAACAAAAACGGCAATGCACGTGTGGCATGCACGTTTGTGGTGTGCTTCGTCACTTATGCCAGAGCGAAGATGGATGCAGAGGAGGTTGACAGTGATCTGGTAGCTAAAAAAAAACTCTATGTCTGTTGTATGGCGGTATTTTGGGTTTAGGATTACTGACACTGAGCAGTTGCTACATCACGTGGCAATACGAAAACATTTCTAGTTTTACAAATACAAATTTTAGCTAAACTGTGTGTGGATTTTCTTTAAAACCCATCAAGTTGACTCACGATACCATTTAGTATAATCGCAATCGCACATCGCAATTTTAGCATCAATAACCGCAATGGGAAAAATTACCCAAATCGTGCAGCCCTAGCAGCAAATTATTATTTTTTTGACCACCTAGTTAAGGCGGTAGGGTTTCCAAGCTTAGGCGGGCCACCCGAACTGAAATGTGCTGCGGGAAACCCTGACGCATATATTTTTGTATGATAATTTTATGAGGGACTACCCTTAGATGGGGTACCTGCCCCCACATGTTATATTTTTAGTTATACTAAAATACTAGTCTATAAATAGCTGTTGTATACGCCCTATTAAAACCTCCAAGATGTTTATAGCTTCTATTATATGTTTATTTATTTTTTTATTCAGGTTATTATAAATACCCTTTTCCTTACACTTTATAGGCGGTTGTGCATATTGAAAGGAATCTATCCACATGAACCCAAGCACAAAAAGAAGGTCAACAAGGGCTCGACAGCACCAAGAACTTTCTACCTGCTTAAAGACATTCGCTTCCTCCTACACGAGCCCATCGTTGGCAAGTTCAGAGAGTACAAGGTGAGGACTGGCTGCTTTAGTTAGCGTTATTTAAAAGTGATGTCGTTTTTTTATAGATCATGTGATAATGTTAAAACTACATGTATATTGCTTTATATAGATTTTTGTGCGTAAACTGCGGAAAGCATATGGCAAAGCTGAATGGAGTGGAGTGCAGAGGCTTAAAGAGAGAAAGCCTTGTTATAAACTTGACCACATCATCAAAGAGAGGTGAGTCTTCAAACAATAGAGGGCGCTCTTTACCTTTACTTCTTAGGAAATACTTCATATAAAGTTTGTTTGTTTGTTTTGTTTGTCTAGACAGTGTTGTGTAATAAGCAAATAATTTGTTTGTGTCAACACTTTTATGATACAGGTAGGGCTTCTCACAACTAAAACATGAGGAAAGATGATACTGTAATTGTCGGGGCTGCTCTTGCGTTTTGACTTGACTGTATTATCGGAGACTTAGACTTAAAGGGATAGTTCGGCCAAAAACGATATTAAACCCATGATTTACTCACCCCCAAGCTGTCCGAGTTGCATATGTCCATCGTTTTTCAGACAAACACATTTTCGGATATTTTAGAAAATATTTTAGATCTTTCTGTTCATTAAATGTAATGTCACGGGGTCCAGCAATAGTCCACGACCTTCAAGTCCAAAAAAGTGCGTCCATCCTTCACAAATTAAATCCAAACGGCTCCAGGATGATAAACAAAGGTCTTCTGTGGGTAATCCGTGCGGTGTTGTTGTAGAAATATCCATATTTAAAATGTTATTAACGTTATAAACTACCTTCCGGTAGCGCCGCCATCTTGGAGTGATCCGCATTCAGGATGAGAGCTTACGCAGCGTACAGAGTTTCTCTGCTGCTGCTCTGTGCCCCCGCCCTCCGAATTTGTCATACGTCACTAAGAAAAGTGCGTACACTACGCTAATACTCTCTCCTGAGTCTAAGATGGCGGCGCTACCGGAAGGTAGTTTATAACGTTAATAACATTTTAAATATGGATATTTCTACAACAACACCGCACGGATTACCCACAGAAGACCTTTGTTTATCATCCTGGAGCCGTTTGGATTTAATTTGTGAAGGATGGACGCACTTTTTTGGACTTGAAGGTCGTGGACTATTGCTGGACCCCGTGACATTACATTTAATGAACAGAAAGATCTAAAATATTTTCTAAAATATCCGAAAATGTGTTTGTCTGAAAAACGATGGACATATGCAACTCGGACAGCTTGGGGGTGAGTAAATCATGGGTTTAATATCGTTTTTGGCCGAACTATCCCTTTAAGATGTTTTTAAATGTAAAAAAAGACAGCTATGTTGTAATAATAAACATAATAATAAATTAAATAACACTTTTTTTATAGTTGTCATGGGTTGCACTCGTAGATTGTTTGGTTCGAATGCTTGTCAGCTGTACTGTCTCTGAAATAAGTTTGTTATTATCAGATATCCAACATTCATCGATGCTCTGCGAGACGTCGATGACTCTCTGTCCATGTGCTTCCTGTTCTCTACATTCGCTCGTACGGGAAAATGCCACGTCCAGACCATTCAGCTGTGCAGGAGACTCAGTGTTGAGTGGATGAACTATATCATCACCTCACGCTCATTGAGAAAGGTATTGTGAACATGCACATTCTTTTAAAATTAAATTCATCTTTCTAATCTAACTTTTATAAAGTCGTACAGAGGTCTTTAGCATTTTGCAGGTCAAAAACCTTATTGGTGAAAAGAGCAATTGCACTTTAGTTGAAATTAATGTAATCTTTTATCATTTATACTTTTATTATATAGTTATATATTTTGTGTTTTTCCAAATTATGTCGTACTGTATTGTCTACGTTACTACTTTGCTAAATTTAAATAAATGTTGTTTCCCTCATAGGTTTTTCTATCAATTAAGGGGATTTATTACCAGGCAGAGGTCCTGGGACAAACGATCACATGGATTGTGCCATATCAGTTTGCCCATGATGTGAGTATGAACTGTGTTATTTGAACCATTGATCATCTAGTTCTGTGAACACTAGATCACTGACTACTTCTACTAGACCACTGGCTGGTTGTATTAGATCACTTGCTTGTTCTGCTAGATTACTGGCTAGTTCAGCACAAACAAAATTACTGGCTAGTTCTACTAGATCACTGGTTGGTTCTCTTAGATCACTAGCTAGTTCTGCTAGATCATCGGCTGGTTATTATAGATCACTGGCTAGTTCCGCAAACAATAGATCACAAGTTGTTGTTCTAGATCTCTAAATAGTTTAGTGAACACCGGATCACTGGCTGGTTCTACTAGATCACTTGCTTGTTCTACTATATTACATTCTATTTCAGCACACACAATATCACTATCTAATTCTGCAAACACTAGATCACTAGTTTGTTCTACTAGATCTCTGACTATTTTAGCAGACATTAGATTACTGGCTGGTTCTACTAGATCACTGGCTGGTTATAGTAGATCACTGGATAGTCACTAGTTTGTTCTAATAAATCTCTGGCTAGTTCCATGAACACTAGATCACTAGTTTGTTCTACTAGGTCTCTAAATAGTTAAGCAAACACTAGATCACTGACTGGTTCTACTAGATTACTTTCTAGTTAAGCATACATAAGATCACTAGCTAGTTCTACTAGATCACTGGCTGTTTAAAATGGATCACTGGGTAGTTCTGTGAACACTAGATTACTAGCTTGTTCAAATACATCACTTGCTAGTTGTGTGAACACTAGATCACAAGTTTGTTCTTCTAGATCTCTAAATCTTTTGGCAAACACTAGATCATTGGCTGGTTCTACTAGATTACTGGCTGGTTCTCTTAGATTACTGGCTGGTTCTCTTAGATCACTAGCTAGTTATACTAGATCACTGGCTGGTTATAATAGATCACTGGCTAGTTCCGCGAACACTAGATCACTAGCTGGTTCTACTAGATCACTTGCTTGTTCTTCACGATTACTGGCTAGTTCTAGTAGATCACTGGCTGGTTATGATAGATCACTGGCTAGTTCAGCGAACACTCAGTCACTAATTGGTTTTACTAGATCTCTGACTAGTGTGTGGAACACTAGATCACTGGCTGGTTCTCTTAATCACTGGCTGGTTCTACTAGATTACTTTCCAGTTTAGCACCCACAAGATCACTAGCAGGTTATACTAGATCACTGGTTGGTTATAGTAGATCACTGGCAAGTTCTGCGAACACTAGATCACTAGTTTGTTCTACTAGATCTCTAAATAGTTTAGTGAACACTAGATCACTGGCTGGTTCTACTAGATTACTTTCTAGTTCAGCATACATAAGATCACTAGCTAGTTCTACTAGTTCACTGGTTAGTTTTGCAAACAGAAGATTACAAGTTTTTTCTACTATATCTCTGACTAGTTTAGCCAAACACTGGATAACTGTCTGGTTCTAGCAGATCACTTGCTTTTTTACTAGATTTCTGTCTGGTTCTACTAGATTACTTGCAGGTTCAGCACACAAAAGATCACTGGCTACTCTAGGAAATACATAATCAAGTTGCTAGTGCAGCGAATATCACTGGCTAGTACAATCAGCACTAGATCACTGGCTAGTGCAGCAAACACTAGATTACTAGATAGGCTTGTTCTACTAGATTACCGGCTGGTTCTACTAGATTACTTGCAAGTTCAGTACACAAGAACTCTTGACTGCACAAAAAAAAGAATAATTTTATGTTATGTTAAATGGTAAGTTTTTTTTATGTAACTTTTTATATTGTTTGCTAGCACCCGACAGATGTAGACTACAGAGTTATGGCCACATTTACAGAACTCTACACAACGCTGCTCGGCTTTGTCAACTTCCGCCTTTACCAGACTCTCAACCTCCTCTACCCACCAAAGGTATCACACACTTAAAAATCTGTAAATGTGCCACACCATAGTTCATTTTTTAAAGTTTTCCTGAAGAATCTAATCTCTTATTCTTTGATGGTGCATGTTAGCTTGATGGCCAAGGAGAAGTCAGTCTCAAATCAGAGTGTGATGAAGATTACGCCCTGGATTCAGAAAGCTATTCAGAGGTACCATCTCATTCATTTACCCATCTCATCTTTTTTCTTCTTTATTAACATCAATGCACTGTTAATGTGTCTGATCATCTGCTTGCACCTGTTCTTCAGAAACTGTCCGCGTTGAGTGCCAGTCTGGCCCGTACGGTTCCAACAGTAGAAGAAGAAGAAGCGGCGCTTGATCATTTTCCTGTTGAAGGGGTGAGGAGAGAAACAATTACGTGACTTATAAAAAGTAATGTATGGTTTAGTGGATGTGTTCTGGAGCATAGCACTTGAAATCCTAAGGTCGTAGGTTTGAATACCAGGGTTGCTCATGCTAATAAAGTATATCCAAAATATATTGCCTATGATAAAAGCATGTGTCCAATGCGTGAAATGGGGCGCAAAACACAACCAAAGTCAAGGGGGATTCATATTGCAATATTTATATAGAAATATAACTGAAGTTACTTATAGTCAAAGTTTTTGGTCATTGCAGATAGCAGAGGGACTGGCACACGAATGTTAGCATAATTTGTGTATTTATGTTTGTGTATTTATGCTACGTAATAAAGAATATATCATGCAATTATTAAAATGTTCATAATTAAAGTGGGATTAAATCATCTGAAGTCTCCTATTTCAACTGCCAGCAATGTCCTATGCGATTTGTTTTTCTGTCACTAAAGTCGTGTGAGCCTCTGTAATAAATGCAGATATGCGACTTTACAAAGACTTTCCACAGTTCAGGCGTAAAGAGTCACGAGTGTCACAGAGCTATTTAAGTCATGCAAACTGCAAGTCAATGAAGCGTTTAACACCAAGAGCAGCTCATTCTTTTATTATTTTTTGTTTTGGACCAATCTCGTGGCCTCGCCTCTCACGTTCACTGAGGGAGGCTGTTGCTATGGTTACCAAGTGAAGGTGTTAAAACAACATCATATGATGAAATGGTCTTCAGAATGCAGGTGACATTTGTCCTTATGATTCAATGTGATCTTTAAATGTATATGCGCTCGTGCTTCCAGGAGGATCTGGAGAAGATGGAGGCCAGGGAAAAGGCGGAGCTGGAGAGGGACACACAGAAGAAACTCTTTGAAGGGCTCAAGATTTTTCTCAACAGAGAGGTCCCCAGAGAGTCACTGGCATTTGTGATCCGGTAAATGAAACAAAACATGGGTGTCCCGTACTTTCATATAAAGCAGTTGAGTCAACACATCTGTGATCTTAAGAGGGGAATTATTTGATATGAGGAGTAATCTGTTCACTTGTTTTCCTGTAGCTAAATTGATGTTGCATTGTGTCACCACCACAAAGGCCATGGGTTTGATTCCAAGTGAACATGCATACATATATGCATACATATGTAAAGGCATGGGCCGGTATAAGATTCTGCAACACTAAAATGTGTTATTTTAAAATACCAGGTAAAAATAAAGCCTTAAAATTATAATATGCTTTCAAAAAATATATAATATTTTCGTAATGTATATTAAATGTAAACATCAAATCAATCCCACGACTTAATGATTTAATGAATTTTGTATAAACACAGCTCATACCTTGGAGATGGTATCAGAGACATTTTAGTGGTTTTGAAGTCTTGACTGTTTAAAACCTCGGTATACCCTAAAACCGGTAACCGGCCCATGCCTACACATACATACATATTAGGGCTGGGACAACGCGTCAACGTAATCGACGACGTCGACGCAAAATATGCGCGTCGATTCGTCAGACCCAAAAAGGCGGCGCAGTAGTAGCAACGCAATTGGCTTCAGTCCACGCCGGTTTCACACAGCAAGGGTGAGCAGTGCCTGCGTCCGCGCGGCGCGTGGTTTTTCAGCGTCCATGTTAACAAGCATGCACCCCGCCGCATGAGCAGCGCGAGCTCGCGGCTCGAAACGGATATAAACGGAGGTCGGAGCCAGCTGCAAATACTTGGGCGGCTCTGTAGCAACAGTGCTGCAATCGTTTCTGCGTGGTTCTGCTGCGCTGCTCACGCTCAATTAAAGTGAAAGTGCTTTGTTTATGGCTTAAATGCTCGTGGATTTACGCGAAAAAGTGTCATTTTACCATAAAATCATGAATGTGATGCCAAGTGTGTTTTAAACAGTCCTTTGAGCAATTTAACAGAAAGCAATGAAATATGTCACTGTTGCCAGAAGACTGCGCTTTCATTCACTCTCTGTCCAACAGTAAATGAGTCCTAATCTATCTTAAGAAAACTTAAGAGAAAGACATTTAATAATATATGTGCTTCTTAAGTCTATAATTGTGTTTATATCTGTCATTACATTACTGAACAGCACGAAAACAATGTGGATTAAACAAATCTAGTTATAAAAATTACACAGACCATCAAAAGGCACACTGAAGAGGTTTTGCTCATAAATGCATGTAAAATAAAGTAATTTGAACTTGAGATTTTTATACGGTTACTTAACTGCACAGTATGCACTGCAAATGCTTTACTGAATGCTACCTCTGTCTAAGAATGCATTATTTTGCACTTGTATAGTCTTTTTTTATTTTGAAATTTTAAGAGCAATAAAGATATATTGAAATGTTTACATTCAGATATGTAAATCGACATGTATAAATTGCTATTAGTTAATTAATGGGGAGATAACCGAGAATCGAATCGAAGTCGAATCGGACTGACAAAATGAATCGTTAGATTAATCGATGCATCGGAAAAATAATCGCTAGATTAATCGTAAAAAAAAATAATCGTTTATCCCAGCCCTAATACATATATATAAGTAGGGCTGTCAAAATGAACATGTTAATAACACGTTAAAGGAAAAGTCAATTTTCTTAAAAGAAAAATCCAGATAATTTACTCACCACCATGTCATCCAAAATGTTAATATCTTTCTTTGTTCAGTCGAGAAGAAATTATGTTTTTTGAGGAAAACATTGCAGGATTTTTCTCAGTTTAATGGACTTTAATAGAGCCCAACATTTAACACTTAACTCAACACTTAACAGTTTTTTCAACGGAGTTTCAAAGGAATCTAAACGATCCCAAACGAGGCATAAGGGTCTTATCTAGCAAAACAATTGACATTTTTGACGAGAAAAATAAAAAAAATATGCACTTTTTGATACGCCAGCACGACCTAACGTAAATGCGTAGTGACGTAGGGAGGTCACGTGTTAGATATATGAAACGCACATTTGCGGACCATTGTAAACAATAAACTGACAGAAAGACATTAATTACTATCATGCGACATACAAGAATGTCAGAACGGCTCTCTTTCTCCACACTTGTAAACACTGGGGCGTAGTTTCGCGTTCGTCCTCTGTGACCTCTTGACGTCATGACGTATTGCGTGGGGTCGCGCCTGCGCATCACATGACCGGACCTAGACGAGAAGTTGTGGTTTAAAAGTGCATATTTTTTATTTTTCTTGTCAAAAATGACAATCGTTTTGCTAGATAAGACTCTTATGCCTCGTTTGGGATCGTTTAGAGTCCTTTGAAACTCCGTTGAAAAAAACTGTTAAGTGTTGAGTTAAGTATTAAGTGTTGGGCTCTATTAAAGTCCATTAAAATGAGAAAAATCCTGCAATGTTTTCCTCAAAAAACATAATTTCTTCTCGACTGAACAAAGAAAGACATCAACATTTTGGATGACATGGTGGTGAGTAAATTATCTGGATTTTTTTTAAAGAAATTGGACAATTCCTTTAATGTAAATGTATTTTTACGACACGCACATGGCTGACTCTTTCACTAATAATAAACACAGGGCTTAAAGTATTTTTATTTCCGGCTTGAGGGCAGGTCAAAATGTATTTATCAGGCTGCAAATTACAGTCGGAGGCACTTTCTGCGTGGACGCGCTTGGAAAAAACCGAGCATACCACATTTGAAATAACGAACTGGTAATAATATCCGGTCCCCTTCACCCTACCACCTTGATTCACGAGTCAGCACGCACAGCTGTCACAGCCAATAGGAACATGATATTAGGTTGTCTTAGCCAATTGCTAGAGAGGAGGGCGGGTCTTGTACAGAAAGTGAACAAGTTCCAGTTAAGTTTGTAGGCTATACACGCTATGGAGAATGGAGTTTATCAAACCAGGAGAAATACATCTGCTTTGGAGATGAAAGTAAATATGTTGTGTCTAAAACATGTGTTAAACGTCAATGCAATTCTTTTTTCATTCCTAAGCGCGTGAGAGGTTGTTGCAAGGTTTTTTAAAGAAAAAGTTTGTATTTATTATCATAATTATTATTATTATATTAATTAATTTAAGATAAGGTTTAGAAAATATTTACTTGCGCTTATAAATAAAGTATCAAATAGATTGAAAGCACTTTTTATATTTGTATGTATTATTATATGTTTAATAATATAATTTAAATGCAGTACATATACAGAAATATTGTGTTTTTTATATTAAAATAGCTCTACGCCCCTCCGACAAGATGTCCATCTCAGAAATGGCCCGAAGCCAGTTTGAGACCCTGCTTTAGGCACTTGGTGCAATAAACTTCCGAAACTGGAGCTTGTTTTTGAATAGTTTTTTGGCGCAATAAGTTGTTAATGCGTTGAGAATATGACTGTGCTGTTGCTCATAGAATTGGTTAATAGAAAAAACGTGCTTGGTCAAAGTCCTGGTTGACATTCAATGCACATGCATTGAACGTCTGTGTACACTTACAAATAAACTATGCTTGCAAGGCTGTGCGATCGACCTTACGTGTACTAAGTTCGTATACACGTAAAAAACAAACTGTACTTTGGGCTTAATGGTCCCGATGTAGTTTGACCAGTATTGACTTTTAGAGAGTGATACGGTACTTTATAAAAAAAATATATTGTTTATCGCAAACTTATGTAAAGTACAAAGTTTCAAGCCCTATTTTGTATCCCATAAAATATATTTATGTTTACAGTGTTTGGCTTTAGGTTTATACTGTCTACAGGTAACTTTTAGTGTTACAATTGTGTTTTTATTTTTGTGCGTATAGTTTCACTACAACTGTGTACATTCATGTCTTCCATGTTTGCAGGTGTTTTGGTGGGCAGGTGTCCTGGGATAAATCCCTGTGCATCGGCAGTACGTATGATGTCACAGACGAAACAATCACGCATCACATTGTGGACAGACCCAGCATAGACAAGCAATACATCAACAGGTCAGAAACAAACTCACTTTTTGTCATTGTTTGTATAGGGTGTTTACTTTGTTATATATAACGTACCTGAACTCTGTGTTTACATTTGCTATTGACCCGAAGAGATCCACTCTGTGCACTTTAAAAGCCTTTCTATTTATTTAAGCATTACTGTCTGTAACCGGGGGTCTGTTAGTGATATGAGTTTGTACAAACAGTAGCTGACACCTGTCTGTAAAATCTAGTTTAAAGTCTTATAATCTAATAATGTGATTAGGAGCATTTCACATCTTTGACATGATCTTACTCATTCGATATTAAAGATATCAAGGTTATTTTTTTTACTAAATGTTCTTTAGATGTATTGTTTTCTACATAAAATCATCCTACATAATCAAGTCATACTGTACCATATTCAACCGAGTAATTTCATTTTATGCGCTATGATATTACAGAAGCCTTTTATTTATTCGTATGAATGTTCTCATTACTTAACCCCCGCAGGTACTACATCCAGCCCCAATGGGTGTATGATTCAGTAAATGCAAAGATCCTGTTACCTGTAGAGGATTATTTCCTGGGTGTGACCATGCCACCCCACCTGTCACCGTTCGTGGAGGAGAAAGAAGGAGATTATGTTCCACCTGAGAAGATCAAACTTCTGGCTCTGCAGAGAGGAGAGAAATCACGTAAGAGATCTGACCATACCTTGTATTGATGTGTATATGATTGAATCGTTGGTTGACTCGACAAACTAACTTTTTACAGAAGACGATGACGAGGAGGAAGAAGAAGATGAGGAAGAGGAAGAAGACGAGGAGGATGATGATGATGAGGCGGATGATCAGAGTGAGGAAGACGAGTCTGAAGATGAAGCAAATCTAGCGAAAATGGAAGAGATGAGATCTAAAGGAAAGGTAGGCAGATTGACAAACGTCGCTGGGTTTTAAAGGATCACTTACCATTTACTCACCCTCATCTACTGCTCATGTTTTGAACTAACTCATATATGAATTGAAATATGTGACCCTGTGTGTGAAATCTCAGCATTAAAGTTTTAGATAAATCATTGATTTCAATCTTACTCAGTCAATAATAAAGATATCAAGGATGATTTTATTTAGAAAACCGTAAATTACAAAAACAATGCTGTTGTGGTGCTTTATAGACCCAATCACATTCACTTCTATTATATTAAAAATGGCGATCAATGCTAGCTGTGCACTGCAAAAAATGACTTTTTCACTTAATATTTTTGTTTTGTTTTTAGTGAAAAAAATGAAAAAATTCTTAATAAGTCTAGTTTTTAGACAAAAATATCAAATGTAAGTGAATTTGTTCAAAATACAAGCAAAAAATCTGCCAATGGGGTAAGAACATTTTTCTTGAATTAAGTGTTTTTTTTCATACCCCATTGGCAGTTTTTTTTTTTTTTTTGCACAAATTCATTCAATGCAAAAAAAATGATTTTCAAGATAAAAATCTTTAGTATTTCTGTTTTGTTTTCAGTAAAAATATCTAAAAATTCTTAAATTAAGATGCTTTTTCTTGATGAGCATAACGACCCAAGAAAATAAGTCTAGTTTTAGACCAAAAATATCAAATTTAAGTGATTTTGTGCATAAAACAAGCAAAAAATTATCTGCCAATGGGGTAAGCAAAAAAATCTTGATTTTTTTTAAACACCAAATTCAAGAAAAATTTACTTACCCCATTGGCAGATTTTTTTTGCTTGTTTTTATGCACAAAATCACTTAAATTTGATATTTTTGGTCTAAAAACTAGACTTTTGCTCATCAAGAAAAAGCATCTTAAATTAAGAATGTTTAGATATTTTTACTGAAAACAAGACAAAAATACTAAGAAAATGTTTTCTTGAAAATATTTTTTGCAGTGTTTAAATTTAATATTTTTGTCTAAAAACTACACATTTTCTTAGATTATTTTCCTCATCAATAAAATAGATCTTAATTTAACAATTTTTTGATATTTTATACTGAAAATAAGACAAAAATACTAAGGAATTTTTTTCTTGAAAATCATTTTTTTCAGTGTAAGTACTAAAGTAAGAAATAAGGTTTACTAGAAAGATTTTTGATCAAATTAATCCAGGTTTGATCAGGATTTTTGACCAATAAAATTTGTAAAAAGAACAGATTTATTAAAACAAAGAACTGTTTATTTAAAATAAAAATCTTTTGTAATGGTGCATTCACACCAGCCGTGGTAGAGGCGGCAAAAACGCGCTATTTTGAGTTTACTCGCTTCATTCGCGCATGAAAGCCGTGCGTGAAATTCTAGTCATTCAAGGCTTTCATGCGGAAATTCGCATCAAGGGAGGGGCTTCTGCGACTCCGCAAGCTTTCTGTAATCACGTCACTACTACAGCAACGTCCTAATTGGTTAACGCGGTGCCCAAATCCGCCAAAGTTCAGATTTTTAACTTGCGCGTTTCTCGTGGCATGGGTGCCGCGCGTTCCGCACCATGTGCGCCACGCCACAGGATGCATATTCACATCTTTGCATTGACTTAACATGTAAATCACTCGTGCTTGCCGCCTCTACTATGTCCGGTGTGAACCCTGCATAACAATACACACTGTTGTTCAAAAGTTTGGGGTAAATTTTTTTCTATTCTTTTTTTTACGTCATTTTTACTTTGCATGCATGTCTGCTTATGACCAAACAAATGTTTATTTGTGTTTGTATATGACATTTTACTAAATTTCCAAATTATTCTTATAAATTCCTGTGAAGTATTTCCAAAATTTCAAAGATGAAGTTCCCATGGAGTGTTTCTGGAAATTTGCCGGAAACTTTCCGCCCCTTTGCAACCCTAGTAAGAGTCATTTTTTGCAGTTTGGGAAATGTCCAGAATCCTGCTCAAAAACATTTTTGCAATTCTGTTTGTTGACGCATGACACAAATTGAACAATTCACCACAAAACACCAAAACAGACAATAAATACAAAAGGCAACATTTTTATCTCAAGGTCCAGCAAGGTATTAACCACACAAAGAGATTAGAGGCATTTAGTGATAATGCCGTTAATTAATATTTTGCAGAGCCTTATAGGGGTTTGTGTTGATTGTAAATGTGTGGTCTTGCTTAACAAAATAAGGGTAGAGTTTGTGTGTAGTGATGTCATGTGCTGGTTCCTCTTCAGAGCTTACCTGTGAAGGTGACCCCTGGTAAAGTGAAACCGGAGAACCGTACGAGACTGGAAGAAGAGGAGAAAGCTGAGGAGAAAAGGCTCGCCATCATGATGATGAAGAAGAAAGAGAAATACCTTTACGACAAGATCATGTTTGGCAAGAAGAGGAACATCAGAGAGGTAAGCCTGTGTGTCTTTTGTTGTACGTAATCTTTTGCTAATTTTGAAGATATATATATATATAAAGGTTACATTTTGTATTAATGTTTAACCAGAATAATGCCCTCCATTGTTTCTAGTTCGGTTTGTAATGGTTTAGTCTCAGTGGAATGGTGTTGATAATGTGTACTTTGGTTAATGGTTAAACGTTTAAACATTGTCTTTATTCAGTACTATAGTAGTGGGTATCAAGACCCTGTTTAAGGTTCTTGATCCATTATCGGCTTTATTATTTAAGCTCCAGTGGCCTTAATTGACTTTACTGTTTGTTAATCTAACGCACACTTTCTTACAGGCTAACAAGCTAGCGGCTAAGAGAAAAGCCCACGATGAGGCCAGCAAAGCAGACAAAAAGAAGAAAAAGAAGAAGTGCTGATGGACTGATGGGAGTGCGTGCTAAATGTAAATGTTTTATTTTGCATAACACAATAATTGTTTAAAGTGATGGACATGAATGAAGATGTAAGGCAGAATTTTAGCGATTCTGGTGACTCAACTCCCCTTTCGCTTTTATTGGGAAGATGATGCAATAAACATGAATGCTAACTGAGGCGGTCTGTCCATAATGTTTTGCCCTCCACAAGAGAAAGTCAAAATGAGTTTGTAATAAAAAGAGGCTGTTTGACATAATTTTCTTGTTTGGGTGAAGATTGTATATGATTCACTGAACGCAATTCGTTTTTTGTCCTTCTTTGTGTCACTTGTAACGTTATTTGACACGTTTCTAATAAACATCTAATGAAAAGAACCATAGTCAATGTAATGGCTTGTCATTTACTTGTTGTGCATTTTTCATGTGCAAGTTCCGAATTGTTTTTAATATAATTGTACAACTAGACAGAAATTTGAGTGTTTGCAAACTTTTATAATATTTGACCCTGGGACTGGACCACAAATTCAGTCATTATAAGGGTTATTTTTAAAAATAATAATAAATGAGCTGAATAAATAAACCATTGATGTATGATTTGTTAGGATATGACAATAAAAACTGAGATGCAACTATTTCAACATATGGAATCTGAGGATGCAAAAAATAAAAAAATTAGAAAATCGCATTTAAAGGGACAGTTCACCCAAAAATGAAAAATCTCTCATCATTTCCTCACCCATATGTTGTTCTAAACCTGTATGAGTTTTTTAATTTTATTTTGATGAACACCGAAGATAAGTTGATAAATGATGGTGAGCACACAATTGACAGTACCCATTGAATTCCATGGTATTTGTTTTTCCTACTATAGAAGTCAATGGTTACAATCAGCTGTGTGCTTACCATCATTTATCAAAATATCTTCTTTTGTGTTCATCAGACAAAAAATCATACAGGTGTGTAGACAACATGAGGATGAGAAAATGATGGCAGAATTTTCATTTTAGGGTAAACTATCCCTTTAAAGTTGTCCAAATGAAGTCCCTTACAAACACATTACTAATGACACATACATTTTTGATATATTTAGAGTAGGAAATAAAAAAAAACTTCATGGACGTGGTGATTTTTTAAGTGGATAAAATGAGACCTATATTGTATGGTGGAAGAGCACTTGGTTTGCAGCACTTTGATGATGTTACTGCTTCACCAAGGTAGAAGTGCTGCAAACTAAAGCCGAAGGTATACTAGGGACGTCCGTGTATGCGCGCCGTCAGCATGACATCATTTTCGTCATCAGGAGGGTCTGCGGCCTTGAGTGCTCTTTCGCCATACCATATAGTTCTCATTTATTATCCGCTTAAAAAATTGCCACGTTTTATTTTGTGCCACCATACTTACTCGTGTAACTACTCATGTAACAGTCTTTAAATTGGGATTTTTTTGTGTTTGGTGGCTTCTAAATTCATCCCTGTTTGGATCCTAAGGAATGAATGGGGCTAGGCTAAATGCTAACACATTCAAGACGTGCTGTACAAAGTTTAAGTGTATGCATTGAAAAAAGACACGTATGTATTAATTTGTCTAAGTTTAGGTAAGAACATAGTAAAATTTTGTAAGACTGTGATGTTTTCCTTTAAAGGTATAGACGCTTTCATCGGACGCACGTGCGCTGACGCGATACACGTCTGTATCCGAACTTTACTTCTAGTTTCGTTTTTTTAATGGTCTGCCTAGTTGCTAAACTAATCTCTTGAATGTCTTGTCGAAAATAACACATGTTTTGGATTCCTAGGTAATGTGTTTTTTTTTTTTTTTTTTTTTTTTTTTTTTGCTTGTTCTATAAATAAACTGCATTTAAAGAACTTTGTTGTTATTTATTCTTATAGCAGAGTTTACCGGAAGTTACGTGCAGACCACGACAGCCGCTTGTTTATGTTGGTACTGCTGAAACCGTCTAGTTCACCCCAAAATGAAAATTCTCTCATCATTTACTTAAACTAATTTGGTTACCAACCTGTATAAATTTCTTTGTTCTGATGAACACGAAGGAAGATATTTTGAAGATTGTTTGTAACCAAACCGTTCGAGCCCCATTCACTTCGTACTACTATAGAAGTCAATGAGACTCACGAACGGGTTGGAAGAAACATCAAAACCAAGAAATTTATACAGGTTTGAAACAACATGAAAAGTGAGTAGATGACGACACAAGTTTAATTTTTGGCATTAAAAAAACATTTATCATTTAATATTGACCTATAGGCTATAAATATACCCGTGTGACTTAAGTTGTGACTGGTTTTGTGGTCCAAATCAGAAAAAAATCTAATGCGGGTAACAAGGCTGAATGTTGGAAGCTGATGACAAAAGTAAAAACGTGTTACACTTTACATGTTTATATAATTATGTAGCAGGCACCAATGTTCAAAGCAAATTAAGTTTGTATTATTAGCCTGTGTGTTTAGCATTTTTAAGATTTTTTTCAGATTGAATTAGTAGTTCTTCGGGGTCACCTTACCATTCCTCTCCTTTCTCAGCCAGATTATGTAATAGTAATTCAATAGGGCTTTTTACATAAAACAGCAAAAAACATCCTTTGTTGTGAAGAGGAACCCCATTCACATTCATAACAGCTTTCCAAAACCTCTGTTGTTCAAACACAAAAAGCCAATAAGATTCGGGTTAGTTTGGGTTTTATGTGCTTCTAAAATTCACAAAGAATGACCACCATTAGCACGAGAGAGATTGTTCATTGAGCCGTAGTTTCAGATTGCAATGAATTCCTCATTGTGGGGTCAAGTTCTCCTGGTTTAGGGTGTCCGGCTGAATTATTCAGCTTTGAATGCTTCCAGTGTCCATTTCAGTCTCTTGTGACGATATGAGGTGCTTTACTGCTGTACACAATTGAGGGCAGGTTGGACGTTCATATATATGTGTGTGTGTGTAGATCCGCATGCTTCTTATTTTGTAAGCATGTGTTACATGTCTATATCAACATGTTGAAGCCAGAGGGCCAATCGTTATGCTGGCTTGCTTTTTCCAACCCACATGTCCAAGGTAGCAGCTTTCTCATTGATATGCATATGCGTAAGCATGCTTATCTTGTTATTGTGGGAAGTTGTGACTTGGTTCTTTTGGCCTCACTTACGCTGCATAACCCCAGTGGGCTACAGGCCAGGCAATTCATGCCATTCTTGACTCTCGTTCGTGTTCAAACACACAAGCATACAGTGTTACATAGCCATCTGCATTCCACCCATGTCATTTATATGCTGCCTGGCACTGGTATGATCTTCTGTATGTGGTAGCTCGGACAATGAGCCGAGTGTTGAGGCCGGTCAAAATGAGAAAAGAATGAACAGCCCATCTTTTGCTGGACAGTAGAAGATTGAAACATGAGAAAAATAAAGAGAATGAATTCAGTTGGTTGAAGAGGACTGGAAAGATTCAAAAGTCTTATATGGTAGGCCTGCTCACCGCTAAACCCGTAGGCAAATCATGCCACGTAAACTGTCTTGTTGCATTATATTAATTTTAAGTCGGCTATCGATTGATCAAAGACTAACAGATAAGCTTTACACAGGATCAAGGAATCATTGCAGCCTGGGGCTGAAATATGGGATGGATGCCCCTCCCCTATATAAGGGCACCAATTTCTCAGAAATGTGTACTTTTATACATCCCCCATTTTTGTTGTAAAAGTATAGCAAAAAATAGTATAGCAAAAAAAAACAATAAAGATAAAATCAGCCTTTCAAAGAATTATATGCAGCTGCAATTCTCTTTTGCATGTTTTTCAGCTGACTTTTACTGTTTTAGAAACAACTACAGATCAGGATGAGATTTTGACTGGATGCACCAAATATCGGTTTATAATCGGTATCGACAGATGAAAACATTTATCCCACTATTAAACATACTCTGATTGTGTAAAGAGCACTTATTTATATTGTATATTTGGTAACACAATGTGTTTGCGTAGTTTATGGTTAAAAAAACACATTATTTCAACATACGTACATTTTTGTAGCTCCAGATTTCTTTCCAGTCTTCCTGATTGGCCAGCTAATCTGTAAATTGTGATTGGCCTGAATACCTCTGACGTCAGCCGGAAATGTGACACTCCCTACCATGTTTGAAAGATTTGTGCACAATGCAATGCTAACATGAGTTAACCTGCAGGCCGTGAGTCCAAGTGGGAGGAATTATGATAATGTCCTTCTTGTTTACATCACCAATACCAGGAAGTAAACTGTTGACTACAATCCGTGTGTTTGTTGTAGTCCAAGAAAAGAGATTTACGTTGGAGATGATAACTCACATCATTGTTACCTTTGGGGTTTGTACCTTTTGCATATCGTTAAAGGATTAGTCAATTTTCTAAAAAAAATCCAGATAATTAACTCACCACCATGTCATCCAAAATGTTGATGTCTTTCTTTGTTCAGTCGAGAAGAAATTATGTTTTTTGAGGAAAACATTCCAGGATTTTTCTCATGTTAATGGACTTTAATGGACCCCGACACTTAACTCAACACTCACAGATTTTTTCAACGGAGTTTCAAATGGTGCATCACAGGACCAGAGATAGACGAGAAGTTGTGGTTTAAAAGTGCATATTTTTTATTTTTCTTGTCAAAAATGACAATCGTTTCACTAGATAAGACCCATATGCCTCGTTTGGGATCGATACTTATATGACTTACAACAGTGGTCTGGCCAGGATATTGTCATTTAAAAAGTGGAGTTGCAGCCCTCAGCTGATGTTTATGTTGTCATGTTGTGTATTGGCCACCAGTTGTGTGATTGCAGTATTAGTTTTAGTCACAAGTTTTGTGATTGCAATATCAGTTTTGGCCACAATCCTACATACTGTTCCTTTAAGTTTTGGGGTCCATTAAAGTCCATTAAAATTAGAAAAATCCTGGAATGTTTTCCTCAAAAAACATAATTTATTCTCGACTGAACAAAGAAAGACATCAACATTTTGAATGACATGGAGTAGAATATCTGGATGTTTTTTTTTTTTTTTTAAGAAAATTGACTAATCCTTTAACATGTACTTATACACACTTACACACCAAAGGAAATGTAAAATCATGAATCGGACCATTGGTGCTCTTTAAAACATCCGATGATCCAACCGTGTATCACGAAATTACGTACCTATAGTCACGTAAATTTGTGATTCTTTTCCGTGACACTGTCACGTTTTCCGTCATTGTGACGTATTGGTTACTCAACTGCTTTTTCTGTTTTCAAACCATTGTTGCTTCAGTTTGGTTAGATTTGGTGTTTGCGTTAGGAGGTCACTTTAAGTATTGGTTTATACAATTTTTTATGATTTTTTAAAATATTTTCTGATTCTTAGACCATTGTCGCCTGGCGTTAGGGTTAGAGTTGGGATGTAATTTTATGTAAATCTAATCCTAAACCGAAGCGACAATGGTAAGAAAATAGGACAAAACAGTTGAGTAACCAATATGTGACAATGACACGTAAACAGAAATACGTGATACGGTCATGTAAGAACGCGGAAAGCAGTGTCACGGAAAAGAATTACAAATTTAACTGACTATAGATACACAATTTTGTGATACTGGGTTGGATGATCAGTAACTTTCTGTATCCATCAATATAGTTAGATGCCATTCTAAGCTACCAAATTCGGTGCATCCCAATATGACAACTTTTTGGATAATGTGTTATCTACTGTTTTTTAATTTATGCTCTGAATTCAATTCTGTGTGTGAACTCTGAAATGTACCTGTGAATTTGGGGGCCAGTGGGAATAATCCTTTATTTTCTTAATCTATTCATAGGTTTCTGTGGGAAATTACAGATATGTGCCTACCAATCACTAATGTTGCTGTATTTAAACCATTTTTTCCTGAAAAATACACAAAAATATTACAAACACTTCTGCATGTTCTTATGCAATACCATTTTTAATGGTTTTCTGATGGGTTTCATATAATCTTTCCAGTTTTAAAACTAATTGATTCTCATGCATTATTTCAGTTTCACATAACGTTTGAACGTGATGCATGCAAGGTGTCTGTATCTGCTGTTTTGCTGATGTAAAATATACTTATTTTCTTTACATACATAAATTTTCATATATATGTCAGTATGTGCCGGTTCATTGTACTGGACCATTATGTCAGACTACTGCAAAGAGAAAAAAACATAAATAAAATTTCTAATTGTTTAGTTGTCTTTACACAACCATCGAGAAGGCAGGAGGCCTCCTAGTAATGACATCATTGGGACATCGAGATTTTTACACTTTAAAAAATTTGTTGTTTCAATCTATGGTTGGGAAAAATATAAAAATTTTGAAGCAATGAATCTAGGTTGAAACAACCCAGCATTTTGTGAGTGTAGATCAGGGGTCTCCTGTGAGTTGCCCACCAAAGCACATTTTATTTATAGCGTGAATTTCAGTATTTATTTTTTATATTAGCTCAGCTTCTTTTATGTATGATAACATTTTAAACAATGACAAAACATAAATAAATAAAATAAAGTGAAACGAAAACATTTGAAGTAGATAATATAAAAAAATATTCATATAGTGGTAGCCCTTGTTCACAAAAAAATGTGTAGCTGGTGTAGATGTTTTGCAGACATCTTGGTTTGGTTGTCTTGAGCAATGAAGTCTAAAGCTTTACCACCTTGAACCCAGAATGAAAAGACAGCTTTTGTGTTAAGCCATTTGGCTCATTGTGTTTACAGCCAAACAGGAATTTTGTCTTACTTAATCTCTCTAATGCATCTAATAGCCTACCATTTCCAGCAACTTCCCGCTTCAAACCTGCTGTGCCTGCAGCTTAATTGGTAGATCATTGTGTTTGCAAAGTAAAGGTCATGGGTTTGATTCCCATGGGAACACACAAACTGTCAAAAAAATTATAGCTATAATGCACTGAAACGTTTCATCTCAAAAAGATCCATTTAACCCATTCTTCCGTTACTTTCCCTCCCTCTTGTTCAGTGTCTCTAACTCGTCCACTTTTCAATCACCCTTTCTTTCTCTTTTCTGTTTCTTCAGTGTCTTTCAAACAGGCACGCGGGTCCCTCGACACCGGCTCTCATGCGTCACGGCGAGCGCGAGCCTCGTCTGTATGCTGTTCAGTCAGCTCAGCTTAGCTCAGCAGACAGCCAACGACTGGAGAAGGGGGCTTTAAAACCATCAGGTGCGCGTACACACGGACACACAGAGAGAGAGAGAGAGAGAGAGAGAGAAAGAGAGAGAGGTGAATGTTCGCGTGGATATTTTACGGGAGATGAACGTTAGATTAGTGTGCGCGCCTGGAGCCGTGGACAGTTAACTGCCACTATTACACGATTCACAGACTTGACGCTGCATCTGCGATGTTCACAAAATGTTATTTTTTTCTCTTCAGATGCGTTTGTCTTTCTCTGTCAGCTAAGTAAAAAGGATGTCTACATGACTCGGTAAGTTTAACAGCTTATTGTTTATGTATAAATGATGAAAGTTCATTACATAACTCTGAGGCAAAATCAAGGATTTTTTTACACAAATAACTGTTAACGTTACCCAGCAAGTTTATTTTCGATCAGCCTGGGATGTTGGCTACTGAAGAAGTAAAATGAAGAAATCTGGAAGTGTCTTGGTCACTATATAATTTTAGCAAAGTGTGACCATGCCAAAATATACTTTAGTGTACTTTAGGATTTAGTGTAGTAAAACTCCTAGATTGTACTAGAGTCTACTACAGTTTATCAATTCATTGTATAATGTGAATTGGTATTTACCAACTGACTGATAGTCATTATGTACTGTATAATTTTAGCATACTGCATAATAAATAATGTATAACATGGGTCTTTAGCAGGCGTCCGGGGCCTCATGGGGGTCCATGTTGGTATTTTTGTGGCTCCTTCAAATATAGTTTGAATTCAAAAATGTTTTTGTGTTTTTGGTGTAAATTAGCCATTAATAGGTTAATAATAAATATATAATTTTATGTAATTAGTTAACAATGTGACTGTGCATACCAAAAATGACTTAAATGTCTTTTTAAGTAAACCATCATAACAAAGAATGTAAATCCATTCTTAATTATTAAATTTACTGGGGGTCCCTGCTTCTCCTCTATCCATTAAGGTACTGTTTTATATATACTATTTTATACGTTAACAAAGTGTAGTAATTACTGTAATATTGCAGTTTACTATACAATTTACTATAGTAAAGCCAAATTATACCGTAGTGTTTTTGTGTGGTGGTTTTTTGTTAAAGCTTACAAGATTCTCAAATTTCTCAGATCCTGGGTTAACACAGATTGTGATGTTTTGCACACTCCAAGTGCATGCTGTCATTGAAACTAAACAGGGACATAACAAATGCAAAATAATTAACTATTTTCACTAGTTAACAAATACTTGCTTTAAAGACCGATCTACAATTTGTATCCCACGGTCGAATTGGCTTTCTGGATATGTGACCCTATCTGTGAAAACCCAGAGGTCTCATAATCTAATGAGATTAGGGGCATCAAAATTTGATTTCAATCACTGATTTGATATCTTTGACATGACATTCAGTCAATTTAAAAGATATCAGGGTTGTATGTGGCCCTGGACCACAAACCAGTCATAAGTAGCAAGGGTAGCAATAGCCAACAATACATTGTATGGGTCAAAATGATCACTGTTTCTGTTTTGCCAAAAATCATTAGGATATTAAGTAAAGATCATGTTCCATCAAGATTTTGTAAATTTCCTACTGTAAATATATAAAAATATTAGTGGATGCAGTTGCAAAAGTCTGAATTTGGACAACTTTAAATATATTTTCTCAATATTTAGATTTTTTTGCACCTTCAGATTGCAGATTTTTAAATAGTTGTATCTCTGGCAAATATTGTCCTAAACCAACAAACCATACATCAATGGAAAGCTTATTTATTCGTATAATTGAACCTAACTGCTGTTTTTTTGGTCCAGGGTCACACATTTTCTTAACATTATTTAGGATGAATTTATGTTGAAAACAGTAAATAGCAAAAAAATATGTATTTATGTAGGGTCACATATATAACCTTTACCCCTAACAGTCACAAAATCCACTTCCACTGGGTAAAAAGTAATTCATTTTTATTACATTGACCCATCAGATCATTATTTAAACTATTAAAGTATTCGCTTTAAAATCTCCCGTTTTTCCCAAATGAAATTCCTGTAATGGCTAAGTTGCATGTGTAATGCAATCCTAAATTAAAGCCGGAGACGGTTCCAGCAGTAATTCTTTTTGGTTCTGAAAAATCCTCATTATTTGTGACCATCAGCATAACAAAGATGATGTTGTTAAAGTGTTTGCTGTCAACAAAGGCTGACTTTGAAAAATGCAGGGTAAGACTGCCACACATAAGAACAATGGGTCCCTTCAGATGACTTCTGCCATTTCTAGATTTCTGTCCTCTGTTGGAGTTTTTAGAGGCTGCTCTGTTCATCTCTATATTGGAGATACTGTTCAGCAGCATATGGTTGTGTAGTCAGAGCCTCCAAGATTGACACCTGTGGCTCTGCGATGCAGATATGTGATCCTGGTCTATGAGGCATGAAGTGATGCAGACAGTATCACTTTTCTTCTGCATGCATAATTCATGCGCTGGACACCTGGGTCTCAAAATGAACTTTGCACCGAGCACATTTGAAACTTGGCGAAATATATGCAGTATTCAGAGTAGTGGTCGACCACTATGGGTTTTTCAATGGCCGATACCGATATTAAGAAAGTAACAAGAACGATGTAATGTAATTACACTAAATGAGTGACAAAAATTTGTTATGCATAATATTTAAAAATATACTCTAGCTACAAAAAAATATTTACTGTTTACAAGATATAAAGCTAGTGGAGATCTGACACCTCATGCTACTGTTTGAATAAGACCTTGCTGCCAGTGGCGGCCGGTGACTTTTTTTTTTTTTGAGGGCACTCGATGTGAAGTTGGTCACACAACATGTCTGTTTTTCAAAATATGTGTTCTGGGCGTTTAGCGATCCTATGTGCATCACGTGTCTTGTCAAAATAAGTGCCTGCGCAGACGCGTCTAAAGGGTTTATGATAAAAGTGACGCTCGCGTTTGCCAGATACTCGCATAATCTCATGCGTAATCAGAGTTTACTGTTAACTGAGTGTCTTGCGTGTAATTTGTGATTGTGAGCGTCTCTTTTTATCATTAACGGTTTTGATGCGTGTGCAGCAGGCACTTATTTTGACAAAACACGTGATGCACATGGTTCACATGACGCAACAAACACATATTTTGAAAACACAAGCAACACACATGACACTCCGAACACTTACTTTGAATTTGCGCCCCACAGATGAGCAGTCAGGAGCCGCCAAAATGTTGTCTGTCACGTTAAAAAGTGAATATTAATTGGTCATTTTACTGTCTGTCAGACTTAGGTGCAATTCACATAATACCATATTTTGATAGTCGCACAGCAAGCGTGCTGAAATAGAGAGCGACACACTCGCTATTTTCCAATTGTGGTGGGACCGCAGCCAGTTGAAAATAGTTTTCAGAATGCCGCTTCGAAAATGTATTGGAAGGAAGGAGAGGAAATGGTGGGGTCGCGTTTTACATGCGTTTTTAGCCCAGAAATGTGAACCGCCCCTTAAGCTTTACATCTGTGTGTCCACAAATTTTGGCAATAGAAAGATTTATTGTCCCATAACTAAAAAGTCAAAATATCGGCCGATATCCTGGTCACATATCAAATATGTCCTCCAGTTTTTAACACATTTTTTTCTTATTTTAATAGGGGGATTCATGCTATTTCATGCATTCTGAATTGTAGGTATATGTCTATGTGTAAATGTATGTGTGTATAGGCATGTGTTTGAGTGTAGAGATATGTGAATATTTGTATAGGTGTGTATGTGATCTCTTGGCTAAGTCAAGCAGAGATAGGTGAATATTTGTATAGGTGTGATCTGTTGGCTAAGTCACATTTGATATTAGGAGTTTAGTCGTAAATGGTTTGATTGATTCTTGACAATTGTTTGTGCTGTTATTTAGTGACAATTTGAGACTCAGGGCGCCGGACTGATCCTCCACTTAGGACAACAACAGTAAGATTATTGATTTGAGATTTAGACAGTAAGTTTGTTATTGCAACTAAAAACATAATCATCAAAGAGTAACTTTGCCATGTAAGTTTCTTGAATGTTGTAGTTTTGCTAACATGGGTGTATCACTTTAGCATTTGTGTTAGAATATATGGCTCTGTTTGTGTAACAGGAGAATGTTGATTTTAAATGTAGTGTTCAGTTTGGAATATGTTGTGTGTAGTAGTGTTTACGTCTGGATAGTCTTTACCTCTATACCAGATGTGTTGTGAGATTGTTTTAGTCAATGTGTGTGCTGTAAAGTAAGTGTGTGTCTGAAAGATGGGTGGATTATATCTCTAACAATTAGTGTTGCAAATTTTAAGTCCATGTCTATTCATGATGGTATATTGTGAGGTGTAAAATGGCCTTTGAATGTCTTCACACCCATCCCCAGGTTTCTAGATTGTTTTTCTGCAGGGTTTGCTGGCCTTGTCTGATGTGGCCATACATCTCGGTCCAGGATTTACAGCTTTCAACCGGATAAAGGAACAAGCAGAGAAGCAATTTTCGTTTTTAACCCTTTTGCAATTTGCATTAAGACATGTGGTACAATTTCTCCTTTTGGTGATCAGTCATTAGGGAATATCTTGCAAATATCCTTTGTCAGGGTTTGGCACCGTATCATATTCTTTTTCACGCCCACACGTGAGAGCGAGAACGACAAGGACGCTCATTAAGAAGTGTGATTAGAAGTGTGTTTTTGGATGTAAGGAGAAGAAAGCCTTGTTCAGCTTTCCAAGCAACCAGCCTTATGGAAACAATGGATATAGTTTGTCTATCCGGGGTAGCAGTGGAGTTTTGTGTGTTGCTTGCTCGTGACTCGCTCCTCCCGCTGGACGCCTCGAGGGCGTCGTGTTTTTCCGGAAACATTCGCTAGAACTCATCTGTCTTTTATAAATCTGATAAAAATAAAGACTCTTCGGAGATATGAAGGATGTAATACTACTCTATAGGTACTCAAGATTAACATGAGATGAGCAGATGAGCGTGTGTTATGGGAGCTTTAAAGATATTACATTTACTTATTATACCAAACTTTTATACAAACGTTTTCTGGCATAATAAAAGACAAAAATTGCCAATATTTGGATTTTTTGTTAGTGCAATACATCAGTCTATAACTAATCCAAAATGTCCTCAAGTTTTCAACACCATTATTTTAAATGTCTTGTATCTTATTGTATTTTTTTCTTATTATATCAAACTTTTATAAACTTTTCAGGCCTTATGGAAGACAACTTATATGGCATGACAGTAAAATGCACTATTATTGATTAAATAAAAGCTAAAATGGTGAAAATGGTTGTGGAATGGTTATGTATACCATATATACTATTCATGCCAAAATCTGGATTTTATTTGCACGGTATCTATTTGCAGAAGCTTTTAATGACCTGAATTGACCAATGCTATGTTTTCTGAATAATCCCCATTGCGTTGGCCTTTTTGTAACACATGAATTGAAGTCACAATAAGAAACATAACAAATCCCAACACACGGTGTGAGCAGAGGTACGTTTATACGGCACGACTCATAGGGGAAAAGCAATTGAGTGAGCAGCGGTGTTCCAAATAATTGGGCACTTGAGGAAATGGTGACGAAAATCCCTTAGAAATGGCCGGGTAATCAAAAGTTAACGGCACTAGAGGACTCTGCATGCGTAGGCAGGGTGCATAGCGCAGCACATTTATATACTGGATTTATTTAAATGCCGTTAAGAAATACAGGTGTGAGCCACAGATTTGCATCAAAGATATTCAACATTTCCAGTCTGTTTAAATAATTTTTTCTTCTTGTATTAGGGTTCTTTTTCAGGTTCCAACCAGGCAGGTATGATGGTTGGAAAGCCGGCGAGACAGTGGAGGTCCGTCTGTAAGGGTCTGATTTTGGGCGCTCTGTTGACCACATGCATGATTCTTCTGTACTGTCTGTCGGCCCCAGAGGTCCACTTCAGCTTGCAGGAGTAAGTCATGTACTGTATTGTGATGTTAGTGTACACTTTAAAAGGCAAATATAGATGAGAAATGCATATCTGGTTTTAATTTAATTTTGTAATCTTTACAATAAAATATTTATATCCATTTTTATTTACAGGGTCCCAGTGCCTTACTCGTGTGCTCACCGGCCATCTGCCGTTCACTCCTCAATCTCAAACAGATCCCATGATGCATCAGGGCAGAGACCTTGCACTCCCAAAGTGGACGTAATGTTCATGAAAACCCATAAAACAGCCAGCAGCACATTTCTCAACATACTCTTTCGTTTCGGCGAAAAGCACAACCTGAAATTTGCCTTCCCCAACAGCCGTAATGACTTCTTTTACCCATCTCCTTTCCATCGCTCGCAGGTGCAAGACTACAGACCGGGAATGTGTTTCAATATCATCTGCAATCACATGCGTTTCAATGCTGCCGAGGTGGCCAAGGTGCTTCCGGCCGACGCCTCATACATCACAATCCTCCGTGACCCGGCTGACCTCGCCGAGTCCTCCTTCCACTATTTTGGACGTGTGATACCCATGACGTGGAAACTTTCAGGGGAGGATAAGCTCGGAGAATTCCTGAACAATCCTGAGCTTTACTACGATCCCGAGGGCTTTAATTCGTTTTATCTGAAAAACTTGCTTTTCTTCGACTTTGGGGAGGATAATAACATGGATCCTAACGACCCAAGGGTGGACGTGGCCATCAGTGCCATCGCCGAACGTTTCCAGCTGGTGATGCTGGTGGAGCATTTCGAAGAGTCTCTCATCTTGCTCAAGGACGTGCTCTGCTGGGAAATGGACGACTTGCTGTTTTTCAAACTCAATGCGAGGAAAGGTTCGACCGTTTCTAGACTCGCCTCAAACCTCAGAGCCAAGGCGCTGGAGTGGAACGCTATCGATTGGAAACTTTACCAGTATTTCAACGCCACTTTCTGGCACAAAGTGGACGCTTATGGACACGAACGCATGGCTAAGGATGTGGCGGAGCTGCGTCGCAGGAACGCCGAAATGGCCTCCGTTTGCATTGAGGAAGGCCATGCTGTCGATGCAGGCAACATTCTTGAGACCTCCATGCAGCCGTGGCAACCCATCGGTGAAAAGTCGATTTTGGGGTACAATCTGAAAAAGAACATTGACAAAGCACATCGAAAGCTCTGTAGGAAAATGCTCACCCCGGAGTTGCAATACCTTACTGATATGGGCGTCAACCTGTGGATAACAAGACTGTGGGGTCACATAAGAGAAATCATTCACTGGTAGCTCTTAATGCCGCGTTTTTACGGTTACTGACAGACCTAAAACCTTTTCTGTGTCAGAAAGAAATAATACTATGTTGCAAAGTGTTCGCGTGCTTGAGTCAATCATAAAAATATGAATCAACCACACTTGTTGTTGTTGTTACGTGACCTCATTTTTGTTTTAATTGTTGGTGCCAATGGCAATAGCAATAATTGTCTTATATCTGATACTGTATGAACTCAGAGTTGTTGTTATTGTTACGGCATCTGATGAATAACTCTGTTCACAATGGTACGTGAAAAGGTGCTTATCAGCTAAAATGTGATGACATAAAGCTTGCTAAAGCACAGTCTACTCCAGTCAAATACCTGGAATTTAAAAAAATAAAAACTTACTGTACACGTGTCTCGTTCCTGTTTCGCCTACATAATCGAACATGAATGAATTCTTATATTCTTTTACAATGTTGCGTGAGAACATTCACACATAGTCCCAGAGATATTAGTCACAGATAGAGCGGATGTGTGATATTAAATGGATTGACCCGGGATATACTCTCTTGTTGGGAATCCTTCTGGGAATTGCAATTGTGCGGTTTCATAATGCACCATGATTCCTCTCTTTGACTCGTATGTCTAATGAAAGAAATGGATCTACGCAGAAATACATCAGTAGGCTATACATTAACAAAAAGACAATAGCATGAATATAGCACAATGGCTAGATTAATATCAGATTACAGACTTACAGTATCGGTGAGACCAATCTTTGGTAAAAGGAAAAGAAATAGGTTAAGTCCATGGTCACATGCATTGTTGCCCTAATGATCATTGACATTATGAGAAAGCAATGATTCGTAGGATTGACAGTCACATGTTTGAGCAAAAAATACATTTCTATGGCCAAAAATATATTTTAAATATATTCTATATACATTTTGTAGAAATTAATGCTCAATTGAATGTATATTTTTTATTTATTTAGTTTTAACCATATCAACATATATTTCAATGTTTCAAGGACAAGCAAATACATTTTTAATTTTACATCCTATATGACAAAAATGTATTCTTTACCAAAAAATATTTTTTAATAAATGCTAAGTACAAGTTCATTTTCACTGTAAAAAGTGTTTCTGTGCCTTAGTAGATTTAACAAAGATAAAATGAGTAAACTGTGTTAAAAAAAATTATTCTTGTTTTTTTATCAAAATTTGAGTTAAAATAACATAAAAAGTTGAATAATTTGAGTAATTCTAAATGAACACTTTAATGAGTAAATTCAGCCTCATTTTGTCATGTATAATCCACTTAAATTTGTAAGATGGAAATTAACTTAATAATTTTGTGTTGAAACTACATGAATGATTTTAGTAAACATAGCTAACTAGGCAATAGACTCATAGTTCCCAGCATGCTTTGTATGGGACTGCATTTGGACAGTGAAATTTAAATTTAAACGCTATTTTATGTGTTTTTAACTAAAAAGAAAGACTTTTTATCTTCGAGATTTAGAAGAGTTTCTGTTTTAATCTTTGAGTTTTGTTGTTACCATTGTTCAGAAGAGTGGTGCATGTGCATAGACTGCATACTGAAGTATGTCGCGCTTTACAGCTGCCCAAAGCCAAACTAGGTGGCCGTGTTGATTGAATAAACAATTTGTGCACTCATCTCACAGAAAGATGAAGTCTAAATCAATGTTTATGAAAACAACAACAAACTATAAAAAAGTTACCTGTACCAAGAAAAGTAAGTTAAACTAAATAGAGTAATACTAGAACTATTAGTTAACTCAACTTATTTTTGTTGCGTTTGTATTAAGTAATATTACAGTGTTTATTATACTTCAAAAAGGCTGCAAGTTGACTCAACTTAACTTAAAACATCCAATGGAGCCACTTGTCTCAATTTTTTTAAGTTAGATTTAGGTATTATTTTTTTTACAGTGTTGTATAGTATATTTTTAAAGTTGAAAATACATTTCATTTTTACATTTTTAACTGTTATGTTAAAACTATATTTTGTAAACATATTCCAAATATATATTTCAGCAAAGATATTTTTGGTATATTTTTAAAATATATTTAAAAAATATCATTAAAAATATTTTTTTTTCCATATGGGTATGAATATTAGATAGAAACAAACAATCAAACTTTTTGAAGTTAAAGGGATTTAAAAAAAAAATTATATATATATTAAAAAAATGTATTGATAAAAATATATATTTTTGTAAACATATTAAAAAATATATATTTCAGAAAATATATTTTTGGTATATTTTTAAATATATTAAAAAAAATTGATTTCCGTATGGGTATGAATGTTAGAAACAAACAAAACAATCAAACTTTTTTGTAGTAAAGGGATAGTTCACCCAAAAATTTACATTTTGTCATTATTTACACACCTTCATGTGGTCCTGCATGAGTTTCTTTATTCTGTTAAACTCAAAAGAAGATATTTTGATAAATGATGGTAAGAGACAATGTTTTTTGTATGGTTTTGTATGCATGTGCACGTTTTTGAGAGACATATTTATTTCACCGTACAGCTTTAAAGTGACAATAAAGATATTCTATTCCAGTGGTTCTTAACGTTATTCCTGGAGGCCCACTGCCCTGCATGTTTTGTATGTCTCTTTTATCTGGCAGACTCAGTTCAGTTCATTGAGATCTCTTCTAATGAGCTGATGATTTGAATCAGGTGTGTTAAATAAGGGAGACATACAAAATGTGCAGGGCAGTGGGCCTCGAGGAATAACGTTAAGAACCACTGTTCTATTCTATTCTATTCTATTCTATTCTATTCTATTCTATTCTATTCTATTCTATTCTATTCTATTCTATTCTATTCTATAAGCACACAGGTCCATTGACTTCCACAATATTTGTTTTTTTCCTACTATTTAAGTTAATGGGTACCGTCATGATGCATTGAGATGGCTATCTAGCGCCTTCTAGTGGCGTTTTCTATCCAAGTGTTTTAATTTAAAATGGAGTGACGCCTTCACGTTTATCACTGTGAAGTCTGAAATAAGTAAATGAAATGCTGGTGAAATAAATGAAGTACCACGTGGTTTAAGGCGTCTTAAAATATGATGGACTATGCTCGGAATAAAACAAAGAGCAAACTTTTTTTATCATCCTGTGGATCGCTTAAAATATAGCATTATTAATAAAGACACATATTACTAACTACATAACTTGTTACATACTGTGACAAACAGACATACATCGTGTGGTGTTTTTATTTCACTTTACTAATACACTTAAACACAAAAATGTTGAAAAAAATCCAACTACGTACATAATACTTGCTGTTTCATACCGGACACATTTCACTGTCGTACCAAACACAGACCGGAAGTGTGTGTTTTAAACAGTCGCGTTTGGAGTGTTGTTTGTTTATACGTTTCGTATACATTTTAATCGCTTATTTGTTACCTTTCGGCACTCAAAATGGGTAAAAGACAGCATCAAAAAGATAAAATGTAAGTGAAAGAAACAACACGCATGTTGTGGATATGATCCACGTCATTATTATGTCGTTTTAAGTTATTGTTTTTTGTTTATGTACTAATGGAGTGCTGCCGTTTTATCCTCATTTTATGATTTAATGTTTAATTTGCGTTATCAACGTTTTCTGCATATCGCTGTGTTACAGGTACATTACATGTGCAGAGTACACGGAGTTTTACGGAGGAAAGAAAACAGGTAACGTACTGTACACCGACCTATAGGCTTTAAAGTTTAAACCATAGTGGCTCTTAAAAGCCATTAAAAACTTTAAAATGTGTGTTATTGCATTACAAACAGAATGTTAAACAACTGCACACACTCTTAAGCAAAACATAAACCAGTGCTATATCCAATTTAAAACCTAATGCATTACATTCATATATTTTTAAGTGTTGTTCGAATGTCTATGTTTTATAGACTAATAACATTTCGGTCTTAATGTCTGTTTTGTCTTTAATGTTTATGTTTATGTTTATTTATTCATCTATTTTGTTCAAAGTAATACCTCAAGGCAATTTCAGGCGACTGCCCTTTGATCATTGCAGGTAAGTTAAACAGATCATAATGATACTTTTTAATAAGTTAACCATAGTCATTATTTTAGTCATTATGCTTTCATAACTCTATTGATCTGTTATCTCTAGTGACACAGATGTTTGAATTATGTTTTGCTTTTAATCGTTATATTTTAATTCCATACACAGTCTATCTCTTCAGCCCTTTGAGTATCCTATGTGTACAGAAGAGGGAGTTGTGTTTGATTTAATGTAAGTATATTACTCACACCAGCAGTCTATCACAATATCCTATTAAAGCTGGTATTTGATTTTTTCGTATGTATCTGATGCTTGCTGTACTTGAAGCAACCAAACAGATCCAGCAACTGATTTTCTCTTTATTTTTAGGAGCATAGTGCCCTGGATTAAGAAGTATGGCACCAACCCCATTACTGGAGAGGTATTTCAATTATTTCTCCATACAGTGCATTTCTTATTTCACAGTGAGAGTGTTTACTTTCCATTTTCTTAAAAACACCTGCACAATTCAAACACTAGAGGGCGATAAACTCCACAAAAGAATAATAACCAACAATCCATAAAAAAAGCAAACTTGCCATGTTCACAAGTAAACCACAGCATTTTACATTTACGCATTTGGCAAATGCCTTGCCAAAGCAACATACAGTGCGTTAAACAATCTCACATCTAGAACAATTTATTGGTAGGTCTCTTGCCCAAGGTATATCTATAATGTGTTAATCATTTGATACCTTCTAAAGTATAATTCAAAGCACACTAAGGAGTTTAATGTATATTAGAAGGTAGGGTACGCAGTACGCTTCAAATTCGCTTAAACCGTTCAGAAATACTGCTTTGTTGCCAGAATTAATTTTAAGTCTGACAGGGTTTTGCATCTGAACTCTTCATATTTTGATAGGCAGGTAGGACATCTTATCATTGCATTGGGACCAAATGCAATGATTGGACAAGCATTTTATGCTCCTATGCCTCATATAAAATATATATTTATCTTCTGTGTAAGTATTTAAACATCTTTACATCAAGATGTGAAGAGACTTTCAACCAGCAAAACAAAAGATGTTTCTGGAAAAAAATTCCCTGCTGTGCCTTTAAGATCTTTTACTTTGTCGATAATTTTGTTTTATGTTAATGAGTGTGGTTAAGATGAATAAATTCAGTTGCGTGTTGCTTACTGGGCAAAAACATATTGTACTAATTCTTAAAACATTATTGAGACTATAACGATTTTTCTAGGCCTGCTGACAGTGGCTAAAAGTGTTGTGTATCTGTGTGCCAGTGCTGAATATAGATGTAAATAGTTCGATAATGACTTCTCTTTACACGTGCACCATTACTTAACTCTTAATTTATGGATTAGGAGTTATAGGATCTCAGCGTGTGCGTGTTGCATGCGTAAACGGTTTGCAGAAGCATTCTTGTGACAGTACAGCGTATTTCTTGAGTGTGAGGTTAGGTATGATGTCCTGTATTTGTTAACTCTTTGTGTTTGTCTGTGCTTTTGACATTCACTCTCAATGTCTGTTTAAGCACAAGGCTGTCAATCCATAATTCATCCAGAAATCTTCATGTTTATGTGAACTTAAGGACATGTCTTGACAAGCAGTGTATAGTTTGACTGTTCTTGGAAGTATTGATGATTGATGGATCAGTCGATGGGGAGAAGGGGTGTAAGTGGTGGATTCACGTGGGACAATTTTCTGGGTGGGTGCGAGTGTATAGGTTTGTCAAAAAATTAATTGTAGGTACATTTCAATTTTGCTTAACTAAAAAAAGCCAAAATTTGGCCAAATCATGTTTTTTTTTTTTAACAAAATGGCAATGTGATAGGGTTAGCTTAGGCTTAGATGATAAAAAATATCCTTAGCAGTGGCGTAGCAGGGGCTTATTTCTCGTCAAAAGCCCCTGATTGTCTAAGGAAGCTTAATCGATTTTGTTATTATTTCTAATGTGATTTCCTAGTGCACAAATTCGGTCTTTCGCAGTAGATCAGTGTTTATTTTATGTGTAATTTCTTCCATTTAAAGGGATAGTTCACCCAAAAATGAAAACTTTGTCGTCATTTTCTCATCCTCATGATGTTATAAACCTGAATAATTTATTTTTTTCTGATGAACACAAAATAAGATATTTTGATAAATGATGGTAAGCACACAGCTGATTGTAATTATTGACTTTCATAGTAGGAAAAACTGAATCTGATGGAATTTAATGAGTATCGTTAAATGTGTGCTGTGCTTACTACTACTTACTACTTAATACTTCCAAAATATTTTTTTATAAATTGTATTATATATTTTATTCATATAAAAAAGTCATACAGGTTTAGAACAACATGAGGATGAGTAAATTATGACAGAATTTTTTATTTTTGGGTGAACTATCCCTTTAGAGCAGCTGTGAAGCTCGTTGTTGTGTATAGTTGTTAGCAGTGCAGTATCTGTTCCCGCCTGCAGGTGGCACTGTTAACAACAAACAGGCAGTCAGTAAACATCGTCTTTCATCAGGTAAAAATAAAACTGTTTCGCCAAATAAACAACTTGTTTCTAAATAACTTAAAAGCTTACAATGTGTATGCATTTAAAAATGAAATACATTTTTAATCAATAAAATGAAGGCCTATGAAAAATACAGCTCGTAAATGCACATTTAGAGTATACCATTTTTTTTTACAAGCTAACATTTTTCAAATAGGTTCAAATAGTCAGCCAGGCAACAGGATATAGAGTAAAAAGGATTAAAAAAGTAGGAATGCAAAAAAAAGAAGAAGAAGAACAGGCACAAAGTAAGAGTTGATTAACAAGGAAATAACAGAGGAAATGATGTCAGAGGAAAAACATCAAAATATTAACATAATATTAAGACAACCACCACAAATAAAATGCATGCAACTAAAGCACTGTGAACAGTTTTTTACAGCTTTATTTAATTTTATGTTCTCATTACAATTAATTTCATCATAAACATATTAGTTGTGTTTGTGGGGTCATGTTCTTAGGGTGCTAAGCCCCCCATCCCATCTGACCCTAACAATGCCGCAATCCTAAGCCTGGTAATAAAAGCAATGGACTGTCCTGACTAGTTTAATTTAGTATGTTTGATAGTAGGATTGTTATTTGGTGGTTTTAGACATGTCAGGACTTGTTCTCCTGTCAGGACAGCCTGTTCTCATGTAGTCTGCCGTTCACGTGTGTTCAATGTGTGCATGTGTGTGATGAAAGAGAGACACATAAACAGATGCACGTGTTAGATCTATGTTTGTGACGGGTTATCAATTCCCTATTTCAAGATATCAATGTTTGCATGTGTGTCACCAAAACATGAAATCAAAAGACTGTTTGGGAAATCCAGGCTATAAAGTCTCATAATCTAATATTGAGAGCATCAAAGTTTAATTCCAATCATTGACGTGACCGTACTTCATCATATTAAAGAGATCAAAGTTGTATTTTCACATTATGTAAGACGATTTTATGTAGAAAACTGTAAATCACAAAAAAAACAACTTTATCTGGGTGGATTGTTACAGGCTGGGTCAGTTTACATAATAAATTGGTCTCAATGTTAAAAAAAAAATCATGAATGCAGTTTGTATTACAGAAAATGACTGTTTTGATGTAAACAACCTTTTTTGAAAAGTGGCCTGCCAGGATTTTTTGTGATTTTTTTCACAAAATGCCTTCCAGGAAAAATTCAACATACAAATATATCAATCGAAAGAACAGAACCTATGCTTTCAAACAAACAAACAAAATGTGAAAAAACATTTCTTCATATGTTTATTTTTTCTAAAAACTCTTAAATATATTTTTCTTCAAAAATACAAAATGTTTAGCAAAAAGCTGAAACAATTGCATTTTTGTGAATATTTTTTTTTATTCAGAACGATTATCAAAACATACATGGAGTGTTAAATTGATAAAATATTTTTTTGCTTCACTTTTTTAATAAATTGGGTAATATCCATCTAGTGGATAATCGCGGTATTACAGATTACCATAAAAACTCATCGGGAACAGTTTTTTTTCATGCAAATGTTTTCTCTTAATTCACAAGATAACTCGTCAATGGCAGGGAATGAGTTAATTGGCCTATGAAAATGTTAATCTTGACTTATAACATCAATTACAGTATTTACATATTATTAATATCAGTTACATTGCGTTTGATGATGTATGGTTTGTGTGGAAAGGAAAAAAATTGACCAATATAAGAACAACTTTTTGAAAATCGGAAATATATGAGTGTGCGAAAAATCCAAATTTGACTTTAAAGTTGTCCAAATAAAGCTCACATATTACTAATGATAATTTTTTTTGAGATATTTATGGTAGGAAATGTACAAAATATCTTAATGTAACTTCATCTTTACTTAAAGAGTAACTAAACCCCTGGTCAGAGCCTGACTCCGCCCACTGGCAATATTTGAAAAATGCAAGAAAAGTGGGTAGATCCCAACAGAGATAGAGGGGATGAACTAAGCTCGTACCAAGTGTGTGGTGAGATCGTAACAGGGGCGTGGTGAGCTTGAACCTGCTTACGTCACGAGTCATTTTTTGGACCCAACATCCAATAGGAAAATTCAACTGCAGTAGCCACCGTTCAACCTGAAGAGGGCAGCACTCAGACGTTTTTACACCATATATTGTAGTATTGAAACACTTTATATCCAAATGTCAAAAAAGTTACTAAAATCAATGAACAGCACTAATAAAGCATCATTCTTACAGATAATAAACTAAAAAAAGTTGGTTTAGGGTTTAGTTACTCTTTAATATCCTAATGATTTTTGTCATAAAAAAAAATCGCTTATTTTGATCCATGTATTGTTGGCTATTGCTACAAATGACTGGTTTTGTGGTTCAAGGTAATATATTTTCTTTATACCGTACTTACCATTTTTTGTGATTTATTCATTTCTACATATAATCATAATGTAAAGAACATTCTGTAAAAATAAATGACTATATTACCATTTGTGCAATATACTTTTGGATGGCATATCTTAATTCTAATATAAGAACAGCGCTACATTTAAAAAAAGGAAAACACCACAGTTTTCGATATTTTACTATGTTCTTACCTCAAATTAATACATGCCTATCTTTTTTCAATGCGTGCAATCTTTGCAGAACTTCGACCTCGGCGCGCAGCAATATTGAGGAAAGTTTGAGCGAGAGGAGGAGTAGTCAGGAGTGATGATGTTACTGCGCCTGAGGTCAAAGTGCTGCAAACTAAGTGTTTTTTCCCCATACAATATAGTTCTAATTTTTTTAATCCGCTTAAAAATCACCACGTTTTATTACATGCCACCATACTTACTTATGTAACGGTCTTTAAATATGAAAACATGGAAGTGTTTGGTGGCTTCTAAATTCATGCCTCTTTGAATCCTAAGGAATGAATGGGGCTAGGCTAAATGCTAACACATTCACAACGCGCTGTACAAAGATTAAGTGTATGCATTGGAAAAATTGTATTAATTTGTCTAAGTTTAGGTAAGAACATACTAAAACATTGAAAAACTGTGGTGTTTTCCTTTAAGCTCTTTAACCAATGCACTGAAGCAAATGGTCTGACCTCCTCAATTATGCATTATTAAATATAACAATTTACCTTTTAATTAAAATATATACTATCCACACAGCATTCTGGGATTGCTTGGTGTTTAAAATAAGTGCTAATAGTGTCTGGTCATATCACTTTTCAGACAGGTCATATGATTCAACCAAGTCATGCTAAATAATTTAGTACAATTAGACATTTACAGAGTGTAATTATGTTGTAATTGAAAATGTGTGTAGACAATCACTAGCTCACCATCTCTCTCTCTCTCCCTTACTCACTCGCTTTCACTCTTTTTTCTGTTCAGAAACTTGAAGCTAAGTCCCTCATCAAGCTTAACTTCAGCAAGAACAATGATGGTAAATATGTGTTTGTTTTGACAATATGTGTGAATAGAAACTAGATAATGGACTAAAGTTCATGTTTACTGTCTCTCTTATGTACTTTAGGGAAGTACCACTGTCCTGTGCTGTACAACGTCTTCACAAACAACTCGCACATTGTGGCCAACAAAGTCACAGGCAATGTGTTCTCATACGAGGTAAACCACACCACATACCAAATGTTTCAGATGTTTTTATGTTTGTTTTTTTGCAATGTAAAAGGACCAATCTCACTAATCAGGTCAAAATTTCTCTCACTGAATCTGTGGTGATCTGATTTAGGATCCAAACGGATGAATTTAGAAGCCACCAAACACTTCCATGTTTTCCCTATTTAAAGACTGTTACATGACCACGTATGGTGGCATAAAATAAAACGTGGCTTCTAATCTCATCCCTGTTTGGATCCTAAGGAATGAATGGGGCTAGGCTTAATGCTAACACATTTACAACACGCTGTACAAAGATTGATTGCACGCATTGAAAAAAGATATGTATGTATTAAAGGGATAGTTCGGCCAAAAATTATATTAAACCCATGATTTACTCACCCCCAATTGTCCGAGTTGCATATGTCCATCGTTTTTCAGACAAGCACATTTTCGGATATTTTAGAAAATGTTTTAGATCTTTCAGTTGATTAAATGTTAAGAAACAGGGTCCACGACTTTCAAGTCCAAAAAAAGTGCGTCCATCCTTCACAAAATAAATCCAAACGGCTTCAGGATGATAAACAAAGGTCTTCTGAGGGTAATCCGTGCGGTGTTGTTGTAGAAATATCCATATTTAAAATGTTATTAACGTAATTAACTACCTTCCGGCAGCGCCGCCATCTTAGACTCCTCTGTATTCAGGAGAGAGTATTAGCGTAGTGTACGCACTTTTCTTAGTGACGTATGACAAATTCGGAGGGCGGGGCACAGAGTAGCATCCGTAGGCTGCGTAAGCTCTCATCCTGAATGCGGACGCGACTAAGATGGTGGCGCTACCGGAAGGTAGTTATTTTAGTTAATAAAGTTTTAAATATGGATATTTCTACAACAACACAGCAGGGATTACCCTCAGAAGACCTTTGTTTATCATTCTGAAGCCGTTTGGATTTATTTTGTGAAGGATGGAGACACTTTTTGGACTTGAAGGTCTTGGCCCCCTTAACATTACATTTAATCAACTGAAAGATCTAAAACATTTTCTAAAATATCCGAAAATGTGTTTGTCTGAAAAACGATGCACATATGCAACTCGGACAGCTTGGGGATGAGTAAATCATGGGTTTAATATCATTTTTTGCCAAACTATCCCTTTAATTTGTCTAAGTTGAGGTAAGAACATGGTAAAATGTTGAAAAACAGTGGTGTTTTCCTTTAAATTCGTTACCATCTTTCATCATTAAATGTCAGCCAATTTTTTTTCATGCAGCATAAAGTCGATCTCCAAACAATAAAAAAATTAAATATACATTAGAGTTAAGTATTGTATTTACACAATAATAATCACATTTTCCAATGAGATGTGTAATTTAATTTTATGCTAATTTTCTGTTTTGGGTTTTTTTAAGAGAAAGATTAAAGGTTTTTGCATCTGAATAATATTATTGACACCCAGAACTTATAATAAACGCGATGTCTTTTTAAGAACTTTCTTAAAAACTATTAAAAAAAGCAAACACACACACACACACTTAATCATTATCTTCATGTTTTTATCTTCTGTCCAGGCCGTTGAACAGCTTAACATCAAGACAAAGAGTTACAAAGATCTGCTAACTGATGAACCCTTCAAACGGCAGGATCTCATCACGCTGCAGGTGCTTCACATAAAGTGTGCTTGTTTCAAATAGGAATATGTAGCTAAAAGGGATAGTTTACCCAAAAAAATTGCTGTTAATTCATCATGTTATCTTCAGTATAACCATGGTCCTTGGTGTTTCATAAAATGCAATTCCACCAGTGCCGTTTCTGTCATATAATGGTGTATACGCACACGTGAACTGTTGCCACCGCGTATACGTCATTATGCGACAGGAAGCTTGCGTTTTAATATTAGCATTAATTTCCCATGCATTGTCACTAAAGGGGATTAAATAAACAGCGATTTTTCTTTTTTGACTAAACTATCCCTTAGTATTTTTTTTGATACAGTATGTTTGTATGGCACCATTTAAAATTTACTTGTTGGCCGCATACCAGCATTTTTAGGAAATATAAGTGTATTTAATTTTTGTTATGAAAAATGTCAATAATTATATATAAATATCTACATAATTTTTCAGGTTTTGTGGTACAGCCTATAAGTTAAGCATGTTTGACCGCATGTCCGTGTGTTGGGCCCGACCACAATGTGCTTTTTGTAAGGTTAGTGTGTTGTCAGGTGTCAGGTTGAACATAGACACTGTTTAAACTTACTTGATTGATTGCAGCTAGAGACAGTCAGTCTGGTCCTTGATCAGTTCAGGATGCCTCTTGATTGACAGCCGGTCAGCCAGGAATGCTTAGGGTTCAGTGAGTTTGGTTCAGGTTGAAAGGGTTGATTTTTGGTAACCCGATTCAAGTTGAACTTGGGTCACGGTTGATTACCATAAAGAATTATTGATTCCTGCCATGACCATCTTTCTTTCTCTCTTTCTTTTGTGTATGTTTAACCTACACTATCCAGTAATCTGAAACATAATGGAGTTGTTAGAAAGAGAGCTGCCCTGTTATGTCCTTGACCAGTTTATTTTAGCTCATGGAGACTCTAGATGGGTGTTATGAGTTTGTTCTGAGAAAGGGACCTGGAGTTATTTTAGGGTGAGATTAAAACGAATGGGTCAGAGTAGGAGGTGCGGATTCATCCATCCATGAAGCTGGAGAGAAGGCCAGCTGTTGGCGGTAGGGTTAAAGAGTTTCTGAGAGAGGCACGGATGCTATTTTGGGTGGATATGGTTTGTTTTAAACAGCGTTTAGATTTGAGATGGCGGGGTGGTTGAGTGCAAGTTTAGCTGACAAAGAAGGGATGGGGACATGAACTACCCTACTGGGCTATGGTTTCACTGTCTGACCTATTTGGACCGATACTACAGTGGGTGGGTGAACATACATAAAAAGAGAGAGCGAGAGAGAGGGAGGAGCAAGGTCCTGAACTTTCCTGTCTCTGTGTGTATGTTTCAATGGGCAATCCCCCAAACTCTGGAGCCAGCAACTTTCCCACTAAACTGATAAAACCTTGCCAAAACAAATCCATTAGGGTCTTTCTGTTTAGGAAAAATGTCCTGCCAGCAGTTTTATAACATTAATGAAGTCCTGCGATGAGTATGTAACCGGTTTATAAATAGTTTGATATCATGTAACATCTCTTTTCTTTCTTCACATTCCAGGATCCGACAAATCTGGATAAATTCAATGTCTCCAACTTTTTCCATGTTAAAAACAATTTGAAAGTCCTTGACCCTGGTGAGTTATTGTGTTTGAATACAATTCAAAGTAAAGTTATGAAGATAATTTTAGACACAGATGGAAATTGTTTGCAATGGCATACTATCACTGTTTTTGCAGTATTTAGTATGGATGCTATGCATAGTATGCTACTGAAATCCCTGTAACACCTACTTGACAAAACATGTCAATCAGACTTTACCTGTGAGAGTCAATCAGCTCCAGGCTCAGGTGTGCTGTTGCCGCATTCAATGTTATTACATAATCACATTACATGCATTAGCCCAACCATAATGATTTTAGTAAATTCATTGGGTAATGAGGTAGAAACCAGCATGATTCACTGAGGACTCATTTTGCATTTTGCGCTTCTTCATTATTTACTTGCCCCCGTGTTGTATGATCCCCAATGTCTTCAAAAAAAAAAAAAAATGCAGATTTTTCAAAACAAAAAAATGTACATTTTATTATTATTATATATATATATATATATATATATATATATGTATATATATATATATATATATATATATATATATATATATATATATTCGGTTTGACATTCATCACTCCTGTAAAAAATGGTGAAACATTGAAAACATTGAAAAGGAATGAGTCCAGATTAAAAGGGGACATTTCACAAGACTTTTTTAAGATGTCAAATACATTTTTGGTGTTCTCAGAGTACGTATGTAAAGTTCTAGCTCAAAGTACCATATAGATAATTTATTATTACATGTTAAAATTGCCACTTTGTAGGTCTGAGCAAAAATTTGCCGTTTTATGTGTGTGCTTTTATGTGTGTTGTTTGGTGCAGATTAAAGGGCGGTATTATCCTCTTCTGACATCACAAGGGGAGACAGATTTTAAAGACCTCGGGTTTTCTGCAGAAAATTTGAAAAGTTTGAAGAAACTATGAAAGAAAATGAACACATACTCAGTGTTTCCCACAGATCTGAAATTTACTTGTGGTGGTAGCTGGTGAAAAGGGCAATCATTATTATCCACCGACAAAAAATTGTCTACTATACATGTAACAAAGAACTAATAATGTGTGACACAACACAATACTTTGATTTATAAAATATTCATATTAATTTCACATTATAGTTCATTAATCTAACCACCCCAAACTTTTTTTGCCATAAACAAAGCTGACACTGTTTGTCAAAGCACCACGAAAAAACTTGATGTTTTTGCACTGATATATGAAGCAATTTGATGACCCCTTTTATCAAACTCAATTATATACAATACTATGTATACTATAGCCTATAACGACAGTGCAGGTCTATAGATTATAAATGTGACTGATGTTATAATGGTAATAACTTCTATAAGATGCACTTTTACTGCTTCTGCTTTCTATTTCTCTTTTGCCGATTAAAAAAAGCTTAATCCACTAATTATTTCAGATTTAAAAGTCTACTTGCTGTGCTGTCCCGATGACAGACTTTACATTACAGCTTTGCGTTTTTTATATCCTGAGTCAGCTAGAGCTTTGCTCATTCAGTATTAGCACTGCTTTTTGCTACAATCTCTGTGCAAACTGTTTAGATTTTAGTAAAGATATTGTCTATTAATAGTAAGACTATTAAAAAATGGGATAAAGAAAATGAAGCGGCGCGTGGTCGTGACAAGAGCCAGTTGCTATCGCCATAGAAACCGGAGGCACGCTAACAGCACTCGAGCTTTAGCGCGGTAGCGCTCACGGCCGTTCTCCGATCGACTCTGGTTTTACACACAATATTAATCAGACTTGGGACCCGAAGTAATGAACTAGGACCGACCCGGACCCATCTGACCATTTAAAATATAAACCCGGAACCGTACGGGTCCCGCGTCCTCGGTGAAGAAAGACCTCTAATGGTAAAACTCTGCTCAAGTTCAGAAACATGAAAGGATACAATGTGACACTGAGGTTGCTTCGCGTCGCGCCCAATTCATTGAGAAACAGAGAGCACGTGAACGGACACTCAACCGGAGAGACACAACGTGCTTTCACGCAAAATGAAGCCAACTTAGATGCTATAAACACATATGCACATAAGCATATGCGACCATTTTGGTCGCAGTGTGTTCCCTGGCTGCTCCGTATGTGCTGCTGCAGTTGATCCAGTTTGCCGCGCTGGATGATGAGTTTATGACGCGTGCATCATCTTCACGGTCGGCCGACCCCCACCTCTCTCTCGCGCGCTCTCTCTCGCGCTCTCTCTCTCGCGCTCTCTCTCTCGCGCTCTCTCTCTCGCGCTCTCTCTCTCGCGCTCTCTCTCCAAAATACGGGTCATCCAGTCGAGTTCAGAAATACGGAAATTCGTAGTGATTTTTTTTTACTTGGGCGGGTCGCAATTTACCTGGGCGCAGCGCCCAAGTAGAGCCTATGTATGGGAAACACTGCATACTAGATTAATAATTAATTAAATGTTTTTAACAGATACCTCTGACAGGAATAGCTGTGTGATGAAGTGAAACTAAGGGTAAATAAACAAAAACTGAAGCAGATGTTGTAGAACGTCTGCCGAACAATGATAGATTGTAAAAACTGATTATTTCCCACTATTAATTACATTATCTTAACTCTTTCACCGCCAGCGTTTTTAAAAAAAGTTGCCAGCCAGCGCCAGCGTTTTTCATGATTTTCACCTAAGTTTAATGCCTTCCAGAAAATGTTCTTCTTTAAATATATAAACATACAATATACCAAATGAAAGAACAGACCCTCTGCTTTCAAACAAAAAAAAACGTTTCATCCTACCTTTAGTGGTTCTTTTGCAATCAGCTTTTGAATATGGGTAGGTTTTTGCAAAAACACCATATTTTGAGCATAAAGCAATGATAATTCCATTTTTGTGACGGACTTTTCATAGAGATCCCATTCAGAGCGATCTTTAAAACAGACACGGACATGCAGCCGCTTGCCATAGGGCAATACTTCCGGTTTTAAAAAGTTGCGGAAGGGCGCCACCTGGTGGATATTGCGGAAAGATGGAAAATCTCGTCATTGGCGGGGAAGCGTTTTCTCTTAATTGACGAGATATCTCGTCAATGGCGGGGAAAGAGTTAAAGGAGTGTAACTACTGTAGCATGTAAATAATGCACATAAATAACCCGAGCAAGAGCGCTCAACAAATATATCTAATTAACAGGCACGTGCAACCTAGCTAGCAGGTTGCTCAAACTACAAAATCACCAGCTAACTTACTTTAAATTTGCAAGAACTATAGACTAATACAATAACAGGCATAAATAAACCCAAAACATAAGTCCACGTACAGTTCTCAAGGACACGTGTTTTATCAACTGGCCATCCTCCAGACAGTGACACCACGTCTATGTCTCATTCCGGCCATGTGTCCCACGTGCCCGCTTGCTGTGTAAAGCGTGCCACGCTTTTCTCTGAGATGCACTTGATGGCCTTTTGTGCAGCAAATTATTTTTTTTTGGAACATCCTAGTTAAGGCGGTAGGGTTTCCAAGCATAGGCGGGCTGCCCGAACTGCAAAGTGGACCTATTTTTTCACATGCTTGCAGAGAATGGTTTACCAAAACTAAGTTACTGGGTTGATCTGTTTCACATTTTCTAGTTTAAAAGAAGCACCGGGGACCCAATTATAGCAATTACACATGGAAAAGTCACAATTTCATGATGTGTTTAAAACCTTTAAAACATTTCATGGTGCTGGAAACACTTTAACTCTTTCCCCGCCAGCATTTTTTAAAAAAGTTGCCAGCCAGCGCCAGCATTTTTCATGATTTTCACAAAAGTTTAATGCCTTCCAGAAAATGTTCTTCTATAAATATATAAACAAACAATATATCAGATGAAAGAACAGACCCTCTGCTTTCAAACAAAAAAAAAAACGTTTCATCCTACCTTCATTGGTTCTCTTGTAATCACCTCTCAAACATGGGTAGGTTTCTTCAAAAACACCCAATTTTGAGCAAAAAGCTCATAGAGATCAGATGCAGAGCGATCTTTAAAACATACACGTAGTTCTTTCTCTTTCACGTGAGGCGCTACTTCCGGGTTGTATAAGTTGCGGAAGTGCCATCTGGTGGATAATAGCGGTATTGCGGAAAGACGGAAAATCTCGTCATTGGCGGGGAAGCGTTTTCTCTTAATTGACGAGATATCTCGTCAATGGCGGTGAAAGAGTTAAGACAAATGGAAAGGTGGTCTAATCAATTTAAGTAATGTATGTAAAGATGTTGGCTTTTCTTGGTTTTTCTTACTATATAGATGAGGAGAAAGCCAAACAGGACCCAGCGTATCATCTGAAAAGCACCAATCTAGAGACGAGAGAAACACTGGCAGAGCTTTACAGGGATTATAAAGGAGATCAGCTGTTGGCTTCCACCATGAAAGAGCCAGAAACCAAGAAAACCGACAAACTCAATGCTGTAAGTCTTTTAATATTTTTCTGACAATGCGTATCCATTGTGTGAAATCGATTGATGATTGGTTCTTTTAACTTGAAGGCGGGTCTTCCTTTGCCAGAGCAACCATATTTAGCATTGCATTGTCCCCTATATAGGAGTGCTCAATCTTGTTATATCCAATATCTTTGGTACCCAATCTGTTTATATCTATTGTCTATGTTAATTACACAGAACACTAGTCGAATGAGATCTATTTGTGGGCAGAAATACAAACCAATAAAACCGCGTATCGCAAACGTGTTTGGTAAGCTTCCAGTGTAAAGTCTTTATTCAGTGCATGTGAGGAAGTGTCAGTGCATCCTGTGGTAATTTGCCTCTCAGTCTCTACCACCATCACACAGCAACTGGGGCAGAAGGAAAGTCGCTTTTCAGGATCCTAAACCCAACCACATACACGCATGAAAGCGACACTCTCCTAAATTCTTCAAAAAGCCATGTCACAGTTGAAATTAAAAAAGCAATCCTAATGCATACTTCTTAAACATCCCGCTAAAAACAAATAGCATATTTCTACATATTTTTATCTATAACTGCTTCTAAATGGGTCCAAAGACGACTTTTACCCCAGGTTGAAGAATATCTGCCCCTGTGCTTTCAGCTGTATTAGCTTTGCTTGCTCAGCTCGTTCTCAATGCAGGCATTGAGTTTAATTGCCTCGATTTTCACATGAATGCCGTTCTATTCCAGTCTTATCCGTGCTAGCTTGGCATTGTGACATTGAAATAGCTTGGCACCCAGTGTAAATTTTTCGGATTTATCTGTGGTATTTCTGTATCACGCTAAGATGACTGTAATATCCTAATGTTAGGGTTTTTCAAAAAATATGTGTATTTACATATGTCGACACATTGTGAATGTTTTTCAAGCAGGTCCTATTATTCTCTTGTTTTAATTATTTTTTTATGGTCTACTAGAATAGTTTTTATGCTTAAAGTCTGTGTAAAGTCATTTCAGTGAATTGTTTCTAAACGTATTATAAATGTTAGAAATGCATTGCTGAAACGCGTTACAAAGACTGTGAACTATGTAGTAGAGGTCTTCTCGGGTCCAAAGAAATGTACCTGACCCGAAATGACCCGAATCACATTTTACCCGAACCTAACGTGCAAAACACCCACTCAGACAGCCAGCGACCAGCAGTAGCAGAGCGACGCAATCTCATTAATTTCAATGGAAACCTGGCGACTTCTGGCGGCACGAGCGAATGTGACCTTTGGCGACCGTATGGGCGTGTCCAGCGACGCAAGAAAGTTAAGAAAACTTTAACTTTATGCAAATGTTGAGCTAATTTTCGGGAGCGCCTACCAATGAGAACGAAGCAGTGGAGTTCACGTCATCCTTCTCTCGTCAGTTACTGGAGTGGATGGTACTCATTGGTTTATGACAAGCAGATTTAGAAACGCCTCATGGAAAGAGACGGGCGACACACAGTGAAAACATTGTTGGCTGTCTGAATGGGGTGTAAATCTTTTTTTTAAAAGAAAGACCTGACCCGAGACAAACCTGAGAAAATTAGACCCGAGTGTAAAGCGAGACATTTGCAATTTTTTTACCATATTGGACCGGAATGTAAATGGGTCAATATTTTTCAATATTTTACTTCGAATTCGGTGCACAGTAACATCATATTTAATATAATTTTCCTTTAAATTACCTGAGTCTCGATGCCACTATTATTATACCCGACTTTTATTAAACTTTAAGACACTAGGCCGAACCTCATGTTTTCGGATCTAAGTGTACCGTGAAGACCTCTACTATGTATTACTGAATTGTGGAGTTACATAGTTAAACAGTTTTTCCACATTTCTGTAAATCAAGATTATTTGGGCAGTGCTAAAACAGTGGCTCGATGATGCAATGGAGCCACCGAGCATGGCCCCGCCCTTAATGCTGTGTACACACCAAACGCGAAGCATCGTGTCCTCCCTCTAGAATACTTGCTGGATTTAACTTTGTGTCATGCAAATTTTTTACTTGAGTTTAACATTTCCACTTGCACGTAGATGTGTTTTGGCGAATAGCGTGTGTTTTCACAGCAATCCTGCCAAATTCGCATCCCCCATGTCTATTCGCATCTTTGCATTTGACTTTGTAAAACCATTGAATTTGCATTTGGTGTGTACACCCCGTAACACAGTCGAGAACATCCATTCAGAATGTAGCAGTATTTGAAAGTTTAGAGAGATGGCACTTTTCCCACGAATGGGCGTGGTTTAAGCGCTCGCAGTGGACACGCCCCCAGCGTTTGTGAGCAGAGTACCCTGGCTGATTTTAAAAACATATTTATTTACATGGTGTTTTCAGGGCTGTCAAAATTAACACGTTAATAGCGCGTTAACACAAATTCATTTTAAAGCCTCTCATTTTTATTAACAGTGCTTAACGCAATCATGTGACCACGGTTGTACCGGGGCAATTTGATTCCGCAAAACCACAAAATTTATAATACTGTTAATGTAAACAGGCTGGTGTAACATAAATTTGCATAAAGCATCAATATTTGTCCACACCCATGTTGATTAGAGTATTAAAAAACTTTAAAATTGTCAAATTAAGGAAAATTTAAAACAGATAAAAATGTGAGATTAATTTGCGATTAATCGCGAGTTAACTCATGAAATCATGCGATTAATCTAGATTAAATATTTTAATCTATTGACAAATTTTTCAAATTTGGTTGGTGCTTAACACATTTCTCTGTGGTGTAACAAACTGAGAACACATTTAATATCGGACTTTACATGGACTTTAAATTGTTTAAAATCACATTTTCACTTATTTAACATTATTGCAGCACCTCTCTTCCCAGTCTGTCTGCACTCCTTTCGGAACGCTCTGATTGGTCAAGCTGGCCCACTCTGTTGTGATCGGTCACATGGTTTAGGCCATGTTTTAAAAATGTCCCACCCCTTTCCATAACTGCAAGCTTGAGTGTAAAAAGAAACAATGGCGACATTACACAGTAAATTAAGTTTTAATCTCTTTCTCTTTTTCTTTCTCTCTCTCTAGGCTCACTATTCCACAGGACGAGTTTCTGCCTCTTTCACATCCACAGCTATGGCTCCAGCCACCATCCATGAAGCAGGTAACAGAGTTGCTCAGTACTAGATAACCAAAGTTTTGATTACCAGCAAAAAGTCTGGTTCACATCGCTCTATTTCTTATAATAAACGCAGCATTGGGTGTCAGGGTATGACTGTTGACACGCAACAAATTGCACAATTTTCCCTATTGTTGATTCTGGAAGTAAGCTGCCTGCATTTCATATTGTTGCATCATTCTAATACCTGAAACCCTGACTTGGAGCCATGAAAAAATTCATTATACTGCAGGAAATCAATTCGCTGTTAGAGCAGCTGTCAAGGGTCTCAAATACCTGTTTTTCTTTTTTTTGTAGGGCTGTAACGATCAACGTGTCAATAATACTGTCCACAGCAGAGAGGTTTCTTAGCGCAAATAGTGATAATGTTTGTCTTTGTGTTTTCAGATGCTATTGCCGATGACGCCGTTCGATACCAGTACGTTAAGAAGAAAGGCTACGTTCGCATGCACACCAACAAAGGAGATTTGAATCTGGAGTTACATTGCGATAAGGTAAAACAAAGTAAAATGCTTAAACCATATTGCAACAGGATTATTTTTTTGGGTGGGGGGTCATAAAAACGCACACAGAACATAGACCTGTACTCAGTTTGTACAAAATGTTTTGCATTTGTAGGGAAGTAGACGTACCTGTCCAAAGGTTGTTTTTGTCACATTTTATTCTCACTGTTACACTTTTTCTTTTGGCTCACCCTGTATCCTAGCGAGCTTGTAAAAATCATCCGTGCCATAAAACACTTCCCTGGGAAAATTGTGTTGTTTATGGCCTTGAGCTGGCAATAAACCTTACCCACAGTTCTCTGTCCTCGTCTGGGTGGATACAGGGACCCTGTTGATATTTATGAGTGTCCTGACAGTCGCTCCGGAGTTGAAACCACACTTGATTCACTGTGTTTGTGTTTCAATTTAATATGTGTGGTGAACTTTGAATTACTTAAATGACATATATAAGATCATGTGCATGTAAATCTCTTCGTATTTATTGTTTTATCCAAATTTTTTGGTGGGATTTGCTGGAATTACACTGCAAGTCTTGATGCCCTTTCCGAAGAGTTTTTATGACCCTCTTACTTCATCTTTTATAAGCGACTTGTCGTCAATATGTGCATTTACACTAAACACTTGGCAAAATAATTTAAGGTAGACATATTGAGCTGGAACGGTGAATGGAAGGTTATGCAATGATTATTTATGATATGCAATTGACGTAGACAAAATTATAACAAGACAAAAGGTTTATACAAGATTATACATCTTTATTTCTCTAAGACACAAAACTTTACCATTACTCCACTAAGTGTATGGTTGGTTGCAAAGTTTGAATAAATTTATTCAAAAAAATTAAATATGTAAAACTGTATGCAAAATATGTATGTGCCAAAATTAAATGAAATCATTTTATTTCAATTTTCAAGGTGATAATGCATCTTTGCCCTCAAATTGAAAAATTAAATGCAGTTGATGATTTTACAATTTATTTTTGTGACAACTTTGAGGCAAGACTGCCAATAATAAAACTGAAGAGCAAACGTCAAAAATGCTTTTTTTATTAATGCTCATGAGTCATGTAATAACGGTGACACAATAAAAAAAAAAGTTTACTTTGTTATTTTTGCTTAGCAACTTTATTGCTAGATTTAGCAACTTTTACACCTCTTTAGCAAAGGTTTTCTACAAAAAGCAACTAACAGCAAATCTAGCTAACTAAGAGGCTGTTTACACTTGGCATTAACATGTGTTTTCGTCGATCGGATCACAAGTGGACGACGTTAATGCCAGGGTAAACGGTGTTCAAAACGTTTTGAACGCGTCCACTTTCGACCACTTTCAACCACATCCAGAGGTAGTCGAAACCACTTTCGATCGGATCGCTTTGAAGTTGCGGAACGCAGATGTGGTTGAATGTGTTCGAACAGCCACACGCGACCGCCTTCTCTCCGCCCATTTATCTAATCTGAGGTATTAAACACAAGTTTTACGTCTTTTTTTGACTTCTGGTGCGAACCCACGGTAAACAGCACTATTTTTAGCCTTTCATTAAAAAACTAAAGCGGCTGATCTCAGCAGGTTCATTTTGAAAGCGCGTTGAAGTTGCGCGATCCTATTTCATCAATTGCCCTGAAAATTCAGAGAAAGCTCTTACATACACATGTACAAAACTCTGAGCAGCATGTTTACTTGCTAAACAAGCAGCGGACTCCGACATAATATTAGTTCGCGTCCATATAAACTCGTCATTTGCTCGCGTTTGAATGACAGCAAAGAGACTCGCCCACCGTCTCACAGACCACCCCCTCACAGATACTTAGGACAGAAGTGGTCGAAAGTGGACAAAAGAGATGGATTTAAATACCAGGTGTAAACTTAATGTGTCTCTCTCGTCCACTTGTTAACCGATCGATGAAAACACAACTTAATACCAAGTGTAAACAGCCCCTATCTGTTTGGATGATCCTTAGCTTCACATCTGCACACATTGGGTGTCACCTGTAACGCCCCATGTGTGCCAGGTCTTACTTTCCCGGTGAAATGCGTGTGGATTAATTTCACACATTGAATATACAAATTTTTCAATGACGAATGGCACGTTTTACAGAGGGAATATCCGATCAGTCCGCTTCCATTTCAGATACGATTGCACGTATTCGATTCATTTCCACATGTGAACCGATCTGAGAATATCAGAATTCATGCACTTTTTGGGTCAAATCTGATCTGTGCCACGTGAAAGAAAAAAATTGTCACTTGAACCATGCTGCCATAATGTTTCTTTGATCATCATTTGTTCAATTCAGTTTTTTCTATCAGTAGCAACACCAAACAAATCTGGAAAAGTGATTTTTAAACACTTCAGATATGTTTTAATAGCCTCACAGTAATGCAGTGCACACTTTTAAGGGTCAAATCAACCTCCCATCTGTCTCTCAGAGATTATAAAGGCAAACACATCCTCACATCTGTGTCGTGTCTCTGTGGGTTTGTGTCATTTGGGAACTGAGATAAACTCTGCTTGTCGGACATAGAAACAGCACTTTGTGAACTTTACAGTTTTGGTAACCGGGTGCTATTTTTGTTTCTTTTTTATTAAAATCAGGTTGAAGATAAGTGGTTACCTTGAGTAGATGTCTCTCTCACACTCTCTCTTTGTTTCTCTCTCTCTCACTCTGTCTTATTCTCTCTCGTCCTAAATTCACAAATATTCTGTTTCTCACTGTTTACAGATTAGTAATTGATGTTTTTTATTATAAGGACGCTCGTATTCCCATCTGAATGGGAAAGTTGGAAACAAAGCTGTATATTTCAAAAAAAATTATAGACATAAAAATAATATAAATATTGCAATATTTTTAAACAAAACACAATTACATTTACTGAAATTTAAATACGTTTGTTACTCGCGTTACTCTAAGATAACACTTGGAGACAAGACATTTCTGATCCAACGTCGCAAGACCATGGTGGGCGGCGCAATGAATCATTAAACTTCATCATGGCCGACAGTCGGATAGAATGTCCATCCGGTCTCATGTTTGTAAATTATCTTTGCCAAGCAATCCCAGTAATACATCAACTTGCATTTGTAGTCCACAAAAGTAATAAGTGTGTTAATATATTCTTAGATGGTTACATCGGCCTTCATGGAAGAGAACGATCCGTGATTGTTGTTTCCAGTAAAATATGCACCCTGCGCTGTACAGCCGTGTTAAAACTCCATACTACCCTATGTGTGAGTGCGCATTTAGTTTTGGTTTTGGCTCCGTATCCAAAAAAAAAAACAATCCACTCGCTCTGTGTCTGTCCGACAAAACAATCCACATACTCCATTTCCTGATTAAATATCTTCCTTTAATCTTGTTTATCATTTAAATCAAACATAAAAAATTACAAACAATACATGATCTTACATTTTAAATATCACTGATGCGGTAAAGAAAACTGTGCGGCTCCACTGTATTCCAAAGAGCGCACTACCCGCAAGCTTCACAGTCCCCAAATTCTTAAAGAGACAGTACACAATTTTAACACATTATATATTTTCAATGTAAACATGCAGAATATTTGTTTAAATGATATACACAAATAAACGTACACATTAAGATAATTTCTAACAAAAATATTCAAAGGCTGAATCTAAAGCAAAATAGGCTCAAATAGTATGTGACTTAGTCTTACGTGTAAAATAGCCCATCCATATAAGAAACTTTACTAAAATAATACAGTACATAACCAAACTAACAAATAAGTGACGCCCACTGTGGCCCACAGCCTATCATTTTATCGTCAGACTGTTCAGTACTGTTTATAGTATAAATTTTAAAAGCCGACATTAAAGGTAGGGTTTCACATTTTGAAAAATGCTAACGGTAGCCACCTAGCAATGAAATTGACGATCCCACCCTCCAGTCAAATCGCCATCCAAAGTCACGCCTCTTTCAAAACACATGAACACGCACAGATCAGACGGTCACATCTCATGTGTCATTCACCAGTGAGAAAACTTTGCTGTACAAAGTGAATAACATTTCCAAAATAATGTCAAATATATAAAAGACAGAACAGCCTTTCCGTTTTTTCCGAAGAAGGCCGAAGTGTAAGATTGGGAGTAGATAAATGATAAACTTGAGTTACGAGTGCAGCACAGCTACATGTTCATGTTCTTTACATTATATGCAACAATTGCAAACAAAATTCACTTACCGCCTTTGGTTCCGCCTCCTGAGCGTTGGGGCCTTTAGCATGAGGAATACAACTGTGTTGATACGTCAGAATGAATGAAACACCGTTAACCCCCCTCCCAAAAATGAGATGGCAGTAATAGGACTCGTTAAGGATGCAAAAATACTCATAAATAGTCTTTATGGCCAGCTCACTTTCCTTTCAAATCAAAAGTACCCGCGGCCATCACAAATTTTTTAGATTTGCCCTGTTATATTTTTTCTCCTCTATAGCATTTGAGTTAAATGTCATTGTTGACAGTTATGTAACGCTGTCAGATTGAGATCAACTTCATTTCCAGCTTTTCTTTTGGGCTGAGAGTTTGTGCCATCAGACCTACATTTATTTCAAATCTTGACATGCTTGACCTCCTTTTTCCGGATAAATCTTTTATGTGAAATTTGCTTCTGCATCTCACAGTACAGCAGTCAATATCTGTGAGCACATTTTATGAAGGTTTTATTTTAACTGAGAAATTTCTGATGTTTATAGAAATACCAAACATAGCTGAGAAATATCTCCAATATAGTTTGAGTTAGTTGCGAAGTCTCTGTTTTATAGACTGTACTTTGTTATTTTATATAATTGTGAATGCATTTTATGAGAGATAATAAACAAAGTTGTAATTCTTCCCACCTCTTTGTTTTTCATTTCAGCAACTTTGCTGTCATGGTTAAGAAAACTAGTTTTAATAAATCATATTTTATGACATTTAAGACTGACATTTGTTATTCTCTTTTCAGGTCCCTAAGGCTGGAGAAAACTTCATTAAACTGTGCAAGAAAGGATATTACGACGGCACCGTCTTCCACCGGTCTATTCGAAATTTCATGGTTTGTCGATATCCTCTTAAAAATGTTTCATTAACATTAACCTTTTGATTAAAGTACACATGGCTCAGATTTGTTTCTGAAGTTGTGTCTCTCACCATTATTATTTAAGTCTTAACACCTTTTAAATGACTTTAAATGGCTTTTTTAATGGCTATTAGTATGGCTAATTTGCTTCTTATAAAAAATGTATACACATATTTTCTAAAACAGGACTACTCGTATAAAATTCCAATTATAGCTGACTTGCAGACGGTTATTGTTACAGTTATTATTGCTAATATAAACCTTTTTTATTACATTTTATTTAAATGTTATGTGCATATTTGCTTAAAGCGATAGTTCACCCAAAATGACAATTCTGTCATCATTTAATCGCCCTCATGTTATATTAAAAACAAACTACATTAGTGTGGGTGTCAGCTGTGTGTAACAGCTCTATACGAAGCTTGATGTTTCAGTAGATTGCAGGCAAATTTCTCACACCTTTTCCTTGTAAAATATATCACCCACCCTGCTAATAGACGTTTGTGTTGATGAATAAACTAAAGGGTTCACATGATAACACGTCCTTCAAATGAATGCATTTAACGTTTTGGATTTCTGCTCATGAGAACATGGATTTTGCTAAAACAATAAGGAGAAGTAGAGCAAAAATGTAAAATGCATAATGGGCGTTTCACACAATACGCGGCAGTCGCGAGCGTCTAGTTTATTTACAATAGAAGACGTGCGGAAAGGGGCAAAAGATGGGCGGTTACAGAAGTGGAGCGGAGTCGGTCCGCACGCCTTGCTCGTGCACCCAAAATCCTCTTCCACGGATACGGAAAAAAAATGTATTTGTACTAAATAGTGCAAAAACTTTTCCACTACACGAGAAAAGCTGTAGTCGATTTCTTCGCTTGCTGCAGTGCATACAGTGTAAAATGCCCATTATGCATAAATGTAAATATCTTAAATAATTAAAAATCCATAATAATAATCTGTTTTATTTTTAGGATTTTATTAGTTATATAGTTGTTTTTACTTGTTTCAGATTCAAGGAGGAGACCCCACAGGCACGGGTACAGGTAATCATTTTTACTTTAATTCTAGATTAGGAATAACAAATGGAGTCACTCGTCTGTACTGTTATGATCCAACTCCATTAACCGTTTTGCATTTGATTTGTTTAGGAAAGTTTGTTACTGTATAATCTTTCTCATTAAACCATAACAAGTTACATTTGTGCATCAGTGTCTGCAGCCTCGTATTCAATTGTGTCAGCATCTGTCCTCACTAAGGTCCACTCCCAAAAAATAGAAAGTTTGTTTGAGCTTAAACAAATTAAGAATTTCCTAAAATACAAACTCTCGATGTCTTTTTTGAGACACATTTTTTGAGGTCTGTGGTCATGGGTTTTAAAAGCTGCAAATTTTGCTGAAGAACCGAACGGCTAAAGATCCTCGAATAGAGAAGTGTGCATTTCTAAAATTCAATCGCATACAAAATGCACCACCTTAACCTGAGGATTTCACCTTGGTGTGAGAAGTGATGGAGAGTTAAAGACAAACAAGATGTTTTTCACGAACAGAGAGTGAATTTGAAGCATTCGGTTTTAGACTTCAGGCCAGAAGCGACTTGAATCTTCTCACAGTTTGGTTAACATGCACACTCAGACAAGCTTGACAGCTGACCTAAAAATAGATGCAAATTAAAGCCGGAGAATTTGCATGAATGCAAACTGTCTGAAACATGTGCTTAGTATGTGATTGTTTACTTGCATGTGGGAAATAAGGAAATGGTGGCCAAGTTGCATTTGTGTATGTTAGGGATGTGCAAAGCTGTCACATAAATAAACACTTACGGTCAGTCGCTCGAAAAACAGTGCGAGGCGTAATGCATGGAATGATGTGCATGCAATTTGTGCATGTAATTTGGCTGGATCAAAATGAGCCTTTCACTGCTTTTTTGAACTCCTGTAACGCACACTTTTTTTTACAGCAGTCATTTAATAATTTTCACATTTTCAGCAAAAGTGACTAACTATAAAACAAGCATGCACTTTTATAGTATAACCATGAGTAAAATTTCTTGATTAATGACAAAATGTTCAACTTTGAGTCTCTTTAACTTTTATCATTTATTCACCCTAAAGTTGCTATAAACCTCAATGAGTTTCTTTATTCTGTTGTACGCAAAAGATATTTTAATAAATGATGGTAAACACACAGTTAATGTTGCCCATTGACTTGCATAGTAGGAAAAACAAATACTATGGAAGCACACATAGCGACACTCCACACACTATAGGAACAAACGTGTTAAATCTTCGATTTTTTTTCACCTTGTCTCTCATATTTTAAAAATCTGATAAGATTTTAAAAAAATATTTTGGTGTGGCCCTAGCATGAGGCGAAACTTCAAGACGCTTCTTGATAAAATGACACGAGTACGGTTTTGCAATTTCTAGGCAAAGAGTGATTTCACTTCAGACAATAAAATTTAGAGCTGTCAAAAGATTAATCACGTACAAATTAAAAGTTTATTTTTGCATAATATATTTGTGTGTGTATTGGGTGTAATACACACATGCATGTATAAATGTAATAGTGCTGGGCATAGATTAATCTAGATTAATCTCATACAAAATAAAAGTAATTTTTTGCATAATAAATTTGTGTGTGTATTGGGTGTAAATATTATGTATAGTTAAACACACACACACACACACACACACATTTAATAATTTTTTTATTTAAAAATATAAATAAATATATTTATTCATATATTGTGCAAAAAATAACTTTTACTTTGTATAAGATTAATCTATGTCCAGCACAAAAAGTTAAGAAAAAAATAATTTACTGAAAAAACATTATTAAAAGGTGTATATATTATATAAAAAATTCTAATCTAAATAAATATATATACATGTAAATGTTATCTTAAATACATATATGTGCACGTGTGTATGTGTGTTTATATATGCAAAATAAATACACACAGTGCACCCACATATATTATACAAAAACAAATGTTTATTTTGTATGCCATTAATCTTTTGACAGCTCTAGGTAAAATATAACATTTACATTTGCGTTACATTTATGTTATTTCATAGTTTGGACAAGTTTATTATTATTCTGTAATGTGAAAAAAATATATAAATAAAATGTATTTATTTATATAATAAAAACACATAAATACTGTAATATTTAAATCCTTATTCATAGTAACCTTTTTCCTCTTTCTTTTAATCACACAGTAGCATGGGGTGTGGTGGGAAGATAATGTCAGCATGATTATAAATGATGCAGAAATGTCACTCGGGGAGCGTTTATCCGGCTGCAGGAGTTTTATAAAGCAGATAGTAAAGCCACAGCTCTGAGATAGATATAACCTTACTGTTTTAACTGGAATCATGTATTTTTTTTTTAAATAATGCCTTTGTCATAAATCTGAGAATTCAGTAGCCACAGGTGACTCACATCACCATCTGCAGATATGTTTTCAGATGTGCCTTACATCATCAATCTATGCACATACACGCCACGTGTGGTGCGTCCAGCAGTGTTTTAATTTAAACGTGATAAGGCGGTAATTAGTGTACATGATTAGGAAGCATTCGGTGTCAGCTGTTTGTTTGTGTGGACATTGTAAGAGTTAAACTTTTAATACATTTTTAATTTATTCACCTTTAAATAACTAGTCAACTTTTGCACAGTTAAGCAAACCCCAGTTGTCTAAAGAAAATATACAAATCTGTTTACTTTTGTAATCCCATTTGGTTTTAAACTTTTTTTTTTTATTAAATGTGTGTCTGTATGCGGTGCTGTTTTGTAAATATTATTTTCTCGAGCTGAATTGCTGATTTGTTTTCAAGTGCAGAGGTGATGATTCGTACTGCATTCCTTTTTTATATTGGCTGTGTGCTGTGATTTCACTCTTAATCTCAAATGCACCTCATTGTTTTCAAATGCTTGTCTTTCTCCTGTCAAATATCTCTCTGTTGTTCTGTGCAGGCGGTGAATCTTTTTGGGGGAAGCCGTTTAAGGATGAGTTCAGACCCAATCTGTCCCACACGGGTCGGGGGATTCTGAGTATGGCTAACTCGGGACCCAACACAAATAAATCCCAATTGTGAGTGTTTGTATCTGCTTATTATGGTACTTGAAGACAGCACTGTATAAATATTCCTCAATCATTCTTGTTGATATTTAAATCCCAGATATTTTGCATCCGATTGAGAAAATACTACGATTCACCCATTTACATGCATACTCTTCTCCTGCTGATCGAGTCACAGATCGGACTACACCGCCCCTTTCAATGCGACCTCAATCGCATTAAGGTGTTTACATGAAGGCCTTTTAATCCGAATGAGCAATCAATACGATTACAAACAGATTATTTGGTTGAATGTACACGTACCTATTGTGACCCAATTTAAAATAATCACATTGCATGAGTTCTCATGCATTTTCCTGCCTCTTTTGATTACCAGGATATAATCTGCCCTTTTTTAAACAATCAGCCGATGTCCAATAGTTGAAAAAAAAACGCTTTTATTTGCCGATATATCAGTGCATCCATAATATTAAGTTTTTTTTTTATTATTAAAGATCAAGTCAAATGAGCTTGGTCAAAAGAAAGAAAAAAATCTGTCAGTGGGTTAAGAAAAAAAGTTTTAGATTAGTTCAATAAAAAAAAAAATTCTTATGCCTACTGAAAAAAAAATACAAAAACTTTTTTCGCAGTGCCAACTGTTTAAGGGTTAATTATTTTGTTTCCGTATTGTTCAATTAAATTTAAAAGCGTTAAAATTTCAAAATAAATTTGCAGATTACTTTCATACACTCTCTTTTTTTGAGTCTAAAATTTCTGGTTTTATTTAATTTTGATGTCAATGTCGTGTAACCAATCTGTGTCAATTGGTGTGTGTTTTTAAATGAAAATATAAATATATTCATAAAAAATGTGGAATAAAATATAATCATCTAGTTTAGTGTAATATGATTTTTTTTACATCATTTGTCAAAGATTATTTAAAAAACAGAGCTGATTTCAGCATTATGTCAGGACAAATATTACAAAAATGCATTAAAAATTACATTTTGAAATAACTAATAAAATTATATTTAATTTAAAAAAATTGTTTTGATGATGATGATCACACTTACATGCCATCAAGGTGGATAAAATATTTAATATTTCTCATTCTTTGACTCAATTGGCGGTTACACCATTCAACATTTTCAGGTCCATTCAGTCTTAACTTTCATAAAAATGGTGCAAATGTCATTTTGTTTTGCATAAAATTAACACAAATTCACTATGTGCATTGAAATAAACCTGATGCATGCTTTTAAAACAAGTTTTTAAAAAAGATTTTTGCATTTCTCATCTTGCCATACTGTTTTTGTCACTGACCCTTAAACGTTTCTAGGTGTTTTTCAGTCTGATATGTGTTTGTTATTATATAAATATAAGCTTTATATATATTTATATGTTTATTTATTTATTTATTTATCAACATTTAGATAATATAACTGTAATTTATTTAATCTATATTTAGTAAGAAAAGTTTGTTTGCCTTGTTTGTCTGCCGGTGCTAATGCTGGTTTTTCCTAAAGGAAATGCAAATTAAAACTGAAAACTGTCTTCACCTTCTGTTTCCTTTCAGCTTCATAACATTTCGCTCATGCACATACCTGGACCGGAAACATACTGTGTTTGGAAGGTAAATCTTCATTTACAGTTCTGTCTGTAGGAAGACATTTTTACATCTCTACATGATTTATGCATCCCTCAAACTCAGTGCAGCTCGGTTTATTTGCTTTTCCAGTTTCTTAACTGAACCAAAGGGCAGCAATGCACGGGTAAACATTCACAAATGCTGTACCTGTCTCTCTTGGGTTTGTTATTTGTATTCGAATCAACGAGTTTGTAAAGCCATGTATGTTTGTATTAGTATGTAGGATTATGTTTTTTTTTTATTGCAAACTCATTTGGTTAAACCTGATCCGGAACTGTCTAATTACATTGGTAAAACTGCTTCCCAAAAATAAATGCAAATACATTTTGTTTACAGTGTAGTGGGGAGTCTGGTGGATGGATGTTTTTAATGCAATGGTACATTTCTTGTTTGGTCCGATTTCTAACACTTGGTAAGAGAAAGTATTTCTTCTGTTGATTCAGATCATTCCAGAATACACACAGACTTTAACACTAAGGGAAAGCTTGTGTATTTGGCATCGACTTGAAATCCTTGGGCTTGAGCTGTGGAATTCAGAGACTTGTCTTCATAAGTCTTTACCAACCTCACAGCAGATGTATGTGTGCTTACTGAGCATGTGCAGTAAAACACATGAACCTCAACCTATGAGGAACCTAAGACCTTATTTAAGAGGAACTTTAAAATGTCAATAAAACGGCTATCAGGAATGATATGAAGAATAAACACGCGTGCGTGTAGATGTAACAAACCTGAAAAATTGTCATGATTTACTTCATCATTTGTTTATAGATGTGCTGTCAATCAAAGTAACAAATGGTTTGAAGGCTTCTGGGTGTACTAACGTTTGATCCAGGTTCATAAATATGACAACATTTTGGCAGTGAATGATAAATTGTTTGTAATTACATATTGGAGTTTTAGGGAAATCGTTTACTACCAGAAATCATTTATTCATCCTCATGTGGTTAACTTTTTGAAATGGTGTTTGGGTCAAATATAAACATTGGATAGATTTAACCCAACGGTTAGGTTTCTTTATTGTTTTTTCACATATGCATTGTGTAGGGCTGCAATAACTTATCAATAAAATCACTAATAATCGATTAGTTGGTCCGCTTTCTTCTCAGCAGATCTGTGTTGCCAGGTCTGCAGCTTTTGTACCGGTTCAGCAGATTCATGTTTTGTATGGTTAGAGATGGAAGAATTTGGTTTATTAGTTGCTGGTAATTGGGCTGTAAATAGTCATCGGGATGTTTTTGGACTAATTTTGAATGAGTATTGGACTGGTTTTGTTATGCGAATCTTGCAACACTGACAGGATAATCACAGAAGCAAAAGGGCAAAAAAACGCTGTTTAATAAAGGTTTCATTTCGTTCTTTAATATAAGTGAGTTCGTATTTGTTTTATTGTTTTTGGGTTTTGATAAAAACAGTATCATCGTATCGTATCATATTATCAATAGTACTCATCAAGGTCTAAAGTTAAAGATTAAAATTAGTTTAGCTAAATTTTATTCACCAGCACATCCCTGTAGACTCCAATATGTTTTGTGTATAATAATTTTGACATTTAAAGATGTTTTACTATTTAACAGCTGCACAAACGTTTTTATTTGAGGCTTAAAATATCAAAATTAAAATATTATTTTAGTAAAACTCTTTAGTGGTGTGTGGCTTTTGTAATTTTAAAAGTACACTTTAACACACAAATACCCAAATTTAGTGCCTTATTTAGCTATAATAAGTAAAATTATAGAATAAATATTTATGTTTTTATCCGATTAGTCGATTAATCGAAAAAATAATCGCCTGATTAATCGGTTATGAAAATCATTGATAGTTGCAGCTCTAGCATTGTTTGAAACCAGACTAGCAGTTATGTGTCTAAAACTGTGGAATGCAGAATCTATTTACATGTATGTCTATGTTGTGGTAGTGCCCAAGAGTGGAGGCGGAAACTAATTAGCATATTTGTATCTATGGTCCAAGCTGTGTGATTTAGTAGAGGCGGGGACTAAATAACATATTCGTATGCTAAATGAGGCAAGGGTGTAGAGTTACATTTAAGCGTAAAGAAGTTTTAACTCTTTCCCCGCCAGCATTTTAAAAATAAATGTTGCCAGCCAGTGCAAGTTTAATGCCTTTCTGAAAATGTTCTTCTTGAAATATATGAACATACAATATTTCAAATGAAAAAAACAGACCCTCCGCTTTATTTTTTTTCTTTTATCTTACATTTTTTATCTTTTATCTTTTTTTCTTACCTCTCAAATATGGGAAGGTTTCTTCAAAAATACAAAATTTTGAGCAAAAAGTTGAGATTTTGCTGAGAAATGTGTTTTTGTGAAGGACTTTTTATACAGATCAGATTCAGAGAGATGATCAAAGCATACATGGAGTTTGCCCTAAGGGGATACTTCCAGGTTTTACAAGTTGGGTAGAAGCACCACCTGGTGGATAATAGCGGAAATACGGGTTGCCAGAAAAACTCGTCATTGGCAGGGAAGCGTTTTTTCTTAATTGATGAGCTAACTCCTCAATGGCGGGGAAAGAGTTAAAGCCTAAAGAAATTACTGTGATGGGTAAAACTTTTATATATGCTATAATGATGCCAGAGATGAGTTTTAAGTGATATAATTATTGACTACAGGGGGACTTTAACTTTCTCTCTATCTCCAACTTTATTTCTCTCTTCTAGAGTGGTTGGTGGTTTTGAGACCCTGACGGCAATGGAGAATGTTGAAAGTGATCCTAAGACAGACAAACCCAAGGTGCTAAAGCTGTTTCTATTTCTTATGTAGCGTCAGATATCTGCCATGTGATTGGAAGAAGGGTTGTGCATGACTTATGGGGACTCATGTAGTACCTCATGTTTGTATATGTAAAACAATATATAATCAGATTTACTCTCAATAAAACTGCATTTCTAGTCTTTCTTTATGTTTCTTCTCTCTCTCAGTCTGAGATAAAGCTGCTGACTGCTTCAGTATTCGTGGATCCCTATGAAGAAGCAGACGCACAGGTGAGTTTGTGCATAAGTAGAGAAGTCAGTGGATTTTTGTGTTTGAAAGCATGCAGTTTATGATGCTGTGTGCGTTTAGATTGCCGCCGAGAGGGAGAAAGAATTGAAGAAAGAGGAAGAAGAGAAAGCACAAACGTCCGCTTCGACCAGCAAAGCAAAAACGGAAGCTCCGCCGAAAACCTTCAGATCAGGAGTGGGCAAATACGTCAACATGGCGGCCACGTAAGTGCTCACATATATTCACGATGAAACCATTTTTTAATGTCAACCTAAAGCCTAAATGCATCGCAGGTCGATTTGAATAAAAGTATCTGCCAACTGCATAATAACATTATAATGCAAAAGCATTCAATGCTTAATAAATGGTGAAGTAACAAATCTGATGTCATACCAAGTGAATTATACTGAATGCACAATGTTTCTGGTATGCATTGTGCTTTTAAACAGTTGAAATTCATATTTCTTTGTTGCAAAAATGTTCATTACTAGCCAAAAGAGTTTTTTACTGCTTGTGAATTAGATTTTAAACTTATAGATCTCCAATGGCAGGATTGTTGTGTAACTAAAGGCTGAAATCTCATCATGGTAATTCAGGGTGTTTGTGGGTGTCAGCGGTGCGGGTTTGTACCTCGGCACAGCGGGGATCAGGATATGAGAAACACATACAGAGAACCGCAGGAGTTCATTATAATTATCCCTCATAAGCCCACTGTTTCTACACATTTATAACACTGGTGTAGAGAGAAACACACATACACATGCAAATCCAAAAACAGTTCTGGATCACACAAACACCGCCGCTTATATTTTTTCATAAAATCTTGTTCTTGCTACTTTACATTTAAAATGTTGATATGTTAATTATAATAACTCCAAACCTTTTAACACGTAAATTACATTTTTGTGGAGGTTGCCTCTTTGTTGTCGCGGTTCAGTATATAGAGAGAATAAAAATGATCTGGACACCTCCAGGTTTCTGATTGTCAACTTCATGGAGCTTAGGTTAAAGTTGCATTTTGTATTTTTTTAGAAGGATCTCTTGACAGAAATGCAATATAATAAACAAATATATTATCAGTGGTGTAGACACATTACGTTTACACCTGGTATTTAAATCCGTCTCTTTTGTCCACTTTCGACCGCTTCCGTCCTGAATACTGTGAGGGGGTGGTCTGTGAGACGGTGGGCGAGTCTCTCTGCTGTCATTCAAACCCGAGCGGGAGTAATTATGAGTTTATATGGACACAAACTAATATTATGTCGGAGTCTACTGCTTGTTTAGCAAGTAAACATGCTGCACAGAGTTTTGTACGTGTGTATGTTAGAGCTTTCTCTGAATTTTCAGCGCAATTGATGAAATAGGATCGCGCAACTTTCACACGCTTTCAAAACGAAACTACGGAGAACACCCGCAGTAGTTTTATCAATGAAAGGCTAAAAATAGCGCCGTTCACCGTATGTTCACGCCAGAAGTCAAAAAAAGACGTAAAACTTGTGTTTAACACCTCAGATTAGATAAATGGGCGGAGAGAAGGCGGTCGCGTGTGGCTGTTCGAACACATTCAACCACATATGCGTTCCGCAACTCCAAAGCGATCCGATCGAAAGTGGTTTCGACTACCTCTGGATGTGGTTGAAAGTGGTCGAAAGTGGACGAGCTCAAAACGTTTTGAACACCGTTTACACCTGGCATTAACGTCGTCCACTTGTGATCCGATCGACGAAAACGCATGTTAATGCCAAGTGTAAACAGCCTCTAAGTTACTGGGTTTATCTTTGTCAAGTTTTCTAGGTTGTTTGAAGCACTGGGGACTCAATTATAGCACTTAAACATGAAAAAAGTCCGATTTTTATGATATGTCCCTTTTAAAGGTGCAATGTGGAACTTTTAGTGTCACCATAGTAAACTTGACCGTCTCTTTCATTCTCCTTCATCAGGAAACATTCACACCCAGACAGTGAAAAACCTTCCACCAGTGAAGCACCTGCCAAGAAACCCAAAGGCAGAACAAGTTTTGGAGACTTCAGTTCCTGGTAAAACCTTGATGCACAGGATTCTGGGTTGATTCTGAGGTATTGGACAGATCACAACACTGTGCAGTGTCTGTTTTTTTTCATCTTATGTGTTTTTTTTTGTATTTGAGTGATGACAGATAAGATTTTAAGATGATTCGGTTTCAGAGATTCTTTAAGTTAAAAACAATTAATTCACCCTGTAAATAAAGCTAGTAATTTTCGGCTATGTAATATGATGTCATCTCTCTGGTAATAAATGCATTTTGTTATAAAATTAATTTATGATTCAGTGTTTTTGTTCAGGCATCTGTGCTCTCACAGCTGTGAAATGTGTCATTCATTAAAGGCATAAAAAATATATTTTTTTATGTGAGGAAAAATGGTCCCTTGCTGTCACCGGGGCATTATCCTACATTTTTGAACCTAATGAGTTCATATTAGTACCAAATGTACATATATGTACTTTAATGGGGACCATTAGATACTGCCCCAGTGACAACTTAGAGCCATTTTTTACGCAACCACTGGTTAAAAAAAACACCCCAGCATTTCTTTTTAAGTATACGTCTTGTGTTATTCATTCTGTATGTAGTCAAATTATAACAACCCATGAATATACTTTCTAAAAGGTCAATCAGTATGAAGAACAGATTGTCCAGTGGTGGATGAGATGTGTAAGAGAGAGGGGCAGATGATGTGTACAGCTCAGAGATTACACAACACCTCATCTGTCTTCTGTATGACCCGCTGATGTGTCTGCAGATTGTTTCTCCTCTCTTTAATGTGTTGTTTGTATCATTCTCACAGTCTTTCATGACACAGATGGTGTGACTACAGCATCGCACTGCTATTAGGCAAGCATCATCTCTTAAGTGTCAAAGTGCAACGAGAAAATAATTGCCAGGGCTTTACACCAAAAATCTGTCGTCGTTTACCAAAAGAACCGTCTTGCTGGAGGATTTATGTTGTAATGATGGTCTGCTGACCTTCATGTGTCCCTAATGGTTTCTTTTTCCACACAAACTGTATTTGTAGCTTATAGAGAAGAGGGGGTATGGGATCGGCGTATGACCTCAAGCCGGGATTCGAACTTGGGTCGCCGGAAGTGCGTCTGCACCATATGTCGGAGCACTGTCCACTACATGATGTAGTCGTTTGCATCTGTGAATGCATCCGATGGATACAGCAGTTCAGTGAAAACTAATCAACCAGTTGTTTCTCTTGTTTGTAAGAGAGAAAGCGTTTGGAGAGCCTCAGGCAAACCTGAAATCAGCTGATCGT